>NC_084981.1:26148410-26160206 GCF_963691925.1 Scomber scombrus | reverse complement strand
TCTCATTTAATCATGACCTCATCAGCGCCCCCCCCCCCCCCCCCTCCCACCCATCCCCCTTTATGCTCCCACCAGGACCGACGTAGTGAAGAGGTTGCTTTACGCTGACATGACAGACGCAGACATGAGCTCCGTCTGCTGCAGTTTTGTGTCGAAATGTTATGATTGCACTTAGAAAAGAAAGTCAGAGATAAAGACGACATGTGCAGCAGATGTGATGTGATGTTAGTCAGATTTGTGTTCAATATGAGGTTATCTCAGCTGTCTTTTGCCTCCATTATTTTCCTACGGAGGGAGCTACAAAAGAAAAATATGCTATCAATAGTTTCAGGCAAGGCATCTTTATTTATATAAACATTTAAAACATACAATTAAAAACAAAAAAAACCCAATAATAATAAAAAGAAGACAAAGTACAGAAAAATAGAAAGAGAGAAAGAAAACAGAAAGCTGGACTAAAATAGAGCACAGAGCATTCAGAGCCACAGCTATATAGATTTTTATATATGAAATAATCTACTGATTGAACATTTTTGTATGAATTAAAACATCTTTTTAGGATATAATATGTCAATTTATTACAATAGTCATCTTCAAATGTGTGTTTTGTGGTTTAACCAACCGTCTAAAGTAAGATATTTGATTTACAGATATGCCAGATATAAAAAAAAAATAGAAAAGCAACAAACCTACTTATTCATTTTCTGTGCTTAATTAAAGGAGCAGTGTGTAGGATTTCGGCGGCATGTTTGGCATGTTTTAATTAATGTATAATAACCTGAAAATAGGAACCAATTAGTTTTTTGTTATTAGAATGAGTCCTTTATATCTACAGAGAGAGAGGGTCCTCCTCCACTGAGCCCACCATGATACACTTCCATGTTTCTACAACGCTGGCCGTAGAGAGGACTTTTCCTCTTGTTCTCTTGCACACTTAAAGGGTGAAGTAAAGGGGTATTCATCAGCTCTTCTACATGTCTGGAAGGGGAGGGGATGGAGGGACGGGGGGATGGGGGGGTATTCAGTTAATTGCAATCTGTGACCTCACCGCTAGATGCTATTAAATCTTACACACTGGTTTTTTAATCAACGTCAGCTCTAAACTCACCATCAGCACATTTGCAGCTATTGTCACTATTTACAGTATGTTGTTGTTGCTGTTGTTGGTGCAAAACTCAACCTGATCATCTCCATCTTTTCTATCTTATCCAACTTATGCTATGATTGAGTTGATTTGCTCCTAAAATTGTAGAATAATTTGTAACATTTTCACTTCGCTGCAGACTGATAAACAGACGTGTCGGTGGTAATTGCTGATTACTTGTAGCTCAGTTTTTTGATTGAAGCTATAAAAAAACTGGTGTGTGCTTTGGAAAATTGTCAGTTAAGTAGTAATAGGGAGGAAGCAGGGAGGTAAAGTGTATGTGGTTGGAATAAAAATGAACAAAACATCATGTTACTATACGTCCTGAAGTCAGATTGGGTCTTTAAGAGTCAACTAAGACTAATATAGTGGCCTTTCCTTTCTGTTGTCTCTCTTTGTTTCCACTTTTACCGTCTTATTCTTTTCCCCTCTTTCACTTAGTCTTCCTTCCCCCCTCAAAACACCACTTTTCCCTTTGTCCCTCCATCTCTATTCTTCCCCTACTTTCTCTTTTCTAAATGCTCTCTATGTTTCTTTCTTTCTCTTTTCGCCCTCCTCTCTTTCCTCCCATCTCATCCCGCCTTTGTCAGCAGTCTGGACGTTGTCGGCAGCACTCACTTCTCTCTTTCTTTTCCCTTATAAGGCTGCTTTCATACACTCTCTCTCTCTCTCTCTATATCCAACTATCCCTCCCTCCTCGTCCTCTATCTCAACCCCTCCCACCGCGCTTTCCGCTTTCAACCTGCCAGCGGAGGTAGAGGAGTTCTCATCCATCTTCGAGCCAGACTTTGACACGCCTGGATGTTAAATTAAAAACATATAGCCCAAAAGAAGTGGGTCGTATGCACCTAAAGTGTCCAAGACACAGCTTAGAAAATGAACATCATCCATCAAAAGCTTCCTGCATCTCTGCAAAAAGCTTGTAGAGGAGAGAGTGCGGTCTGACATCGGCCATCTCCATAGCCAATTATAAGAATGGGAGGAGAGGTAGAGGGAGAGTGAGTGGGTGGGAGAGCTGTTTTCATCTCAAACATAAACCTGCAAGTGCAATCATACAAATATGAATGCATGCACCAGAAAAGAGAGAGAGAGACACAAAGAAGATTCAAAGAGACACAGACAGACATCCTGCTGGTTTGATGTGTGGTAGTCAGGTTTGTGTTTGAGTGACAGTTCACGTCTCCTAACTTTTCTCTCCAGAGATGAACTCATCTAACAAAGTGACAAGTGACGACACTCACAGACTTCCAGAGTAACACCGAGTGCGATGTGAAACGACAGTTTGCATTTCTCCCCTTCATTAGCCATACATCAAATCAGATGCTACAGATGGACTTTGTGTCTGTGTAGCCAGTGAAAATCCTGACAGCAGCGATCAACCTTTGTTCAAGCTTGTTGTGCTCGAAGCCACTTCATTTTCACTTCATTGATCCTGATGGACATCTTTATTTGGTGATCAGAGCAGTGTTCAAAATGTGCAAATGGTGCCTCTTGACTAGACCAGCAATTATATTGTGTGGATTTGCCTACCGTTACATGTTTTGTTATACCTTTTATACTAAAGTATCGACACATTTAATAGCTTAGATCAGTGGTTCCCAAGCTTAGAGTTAGGGGTCTGCAGTGCATCACAGGGCTAACATAGAGAGACAGACAACCCTTCTCACCTACGGGTAATTTAGAGTAACCGATTAACCCAACCTGCATGTTTTTAGTCTGTGGGAGGAAGCCTGAGAACCCAGAGAGAACCCACGCAGGCACGAGGAGAACATGCAAACTCCACACAGAAGGGACCCATCAGCCATCCGGCGGGGTTTGAACCCAGAACCCTCTTGCTTTGAGGTGACAGTGCTAACCGCTAAACCACCATGCCGCCTGCTTTTTGACTTGTCACCCCATAAAATTACACTATATATTTTTTTTTTTATTTCCTTGTTATATTTAAAAAGGTTTTTGAACCCTGAGGTACAGTATGATGTGAATTTGCTTAGCGGTTAGCACTGTCGCCTCACAGCAAGAATGTCCTGGGTTTATTTATTTATTTTATTTAAAGGTTTAATGATAAGGGACAATGCATATTAATAAAACATTTTGACAAATGTAAACATGCCAGAATTAGCCAAAAGGCTATTTTACATCTGCTGTCCCTGGACTGATGTTAAGTAGTCACCCTAAAATAATATAAAAAGATTTAGTTTTAAGCATACAAGTAATACATTAAAAAATAAGAAGACTAAACCTAAATAAAGATTAAAAAGCAGAAAACAATGCAAAAATCCACACATACACACGCAAGCTAACAAAAGACAAAAACAAGAACAACGTTAAGCAGCAACGCCAACATCAACAAAATTGATTACACAAGACAAAATAACAAACTAGCAGGCCACAAGCAAGCGGGACATAGACAATAAACACATTATAAAAAGCCATGTTTCAAACTCTCCTCGTGCCTGCGTGGGTTCTCTCCGGGTTCTCCGGCTTCCTCCCACAGACCAAAATATGCATGTTAGGTCAAATGGTCACTCTAAATTCCCCGTTGGTGTGAATGGTTGTCTGTCTCTCTATGTTAGCCCTGTGATGGACCGGCGACCCCCAGCCCCCCTGCGACCCTCTAGAGAAGATGGAAAATGAATGAATGAATGAATTTGTCTACCAAAACACACTTTGTTAAACCTTTTATACCAAAGTATCAACACCTTTGATAGCTCTGTGCATTAGGCCAGTGCTTCCCAAGCTTTTTGACGTGTAACCTCATAAAATGACTCACAATTCACTTGGGAGCCCTCATCACAAGCTGCATCTGTCAGTGTGTTTTATCAAGGAAAGTGTGTTTTTTTTTTAATTTTCATGTCATATTTAAATAGGTTTTTGAACCCCTGAATATATTAAATTAGCATGTAATTCATAACCACATGACAGTAAATGCCAGGACACTCAATGTAGTTTGCTTCATGGGAATATTTAATATTTAGATTTTTGCATCAATGTAATGAAGGACCTTCATCTGCCAGGGATTTCAGTTGCTTTGTTAGCTAAAAACTGACCTTCTTGACTTGTTGTTTGATCCATAATCACATCAGGGAGCTGCCCGGTGCAAATTCAGCCTTCTGCTGATGGCAACTTATCCGCTCTGTAATTGTCACTCTCTCAGTTTCTGGCCAGAAATCTGCTGCTTGTTAAACCACTGATTTCTCAAACCCTCAATTAGCTTCTTTTTTTTTATATTCAAGTCCTTCCAAAATACTCTGAAGTGCTCTCAGCTGTTGATTGTGTATCATGACGAGTTCTTGACCCAAATCTTGTCTCTAAGTGCCAAATCAATCAAATCAATACTTCTCCAATTGTTTTTTTTTTAAATTTTGTGAAGATGTTGGAATGAAAGTGTTATGTAATCGCTCCCTTTTATTTTTGGTACTGATTAACAAACATTAGGTATATGTGTTTGTGATTGTGGAGCAAAGTTTGATGTGCAGTGGTGGAAGATTTGAATCTGTCAGAATAACTACAATTTAATTATTTAACCCTTACATGCTGTTCAGGGGTAAAATTATATCCATTTTTTTTTACATTTGAGATCTGTAAAAACACCACATACACATTTATTTTAGCTAGACGTTTCCCTAATTTGACCCACAATGTACAAAAATGGAAATAAAATGCAAAAATCAAAAAACACCATTCAAACCTATTCTTCATATTCTATAAAATATTCTTCCGGATCATAAAATAGTGATTGTGAATGACTTTATTTTTTCTCCATAATAAATAAGGGAGGAATTTATGGTGTAAAGACTCAGAATATGAACAGTATGTAAAGGGTTAAATCAGGAAATATACACAGTGGGAACATGCAACCCACTTAGAAATCATACACTAAAAATACAAAGACTGACGTGGCCTTTGACCCTGCCAGCCGTAATCAAATCCAGTCTGCGTACAACGTCTGACAGCAGCTCGGGTGTGATGATTGACAACTGGCAGGTGGGAAAAAAAATCCACAATAGCAACATGAAACATGTCAAACATGTCACAGACACCAGATAAAAGCCCTGAAGCGTACATACTAATATTACACAATATGAATAAGTGGATTGTGTGTATTGAACTGAGCATTGATCCAACGCTATAGAGCTGTTCCCCCGAATATTTAAAAAGACTTGACCCGACGTCCACTGGTGGTCCCTGTTATAGTTCTCAGCTGTCGTGTCATTTCTAGCACATTTTGTCTTTAACCCTCCTGTTGTCCTCAGTTCAAGGAAGGAAGGAAGGAAGGAAGGAAGGAAGGAAGGAAAAGAAGGAAAGAAGGAAGGAAGGAAGGAAGGAAGGAAGGAAGGAAAAGAAGGAAAGGAGTAAGGAGAGAAGGAAATTAGGAAGGAAGGAAGGAAGAACAGAAGGAAAGAAGGAATGAAGGAAAGGAGTAATGAAGGAGGAAAAGAGGAAGGAAGTAAGGAGAGGAGGAAGGGAAGAAGGAAAAAGGGAAGGAAATGATGAAGGAGGGAGGGAAGGAAGGAAGGAAGGAAGGAACGGACTAAGGAAGGAGGAAAAGAGGAAGGAAGTAAGGAGAGGAGGAAGGGAGGAAGGAAGGAAGTGAGGAAAGAAGTATGGAAGGAGGAGGGAGCAAAGAAAGAGGGAAGGAGGGGGAAGAACGAAGAAAAATAATTAAAGATAGAGGGAGGAAGGAAGGAAGGAAGGAAGGAAGGAAGGAAGGAAGGAAGGAAGGAAGGAAGGAAGGAAAGAAGAAAGAAAGAAGGAACAGTCAAAAGAGATGGGGTCAATTTGACCCGGGAGGACAACAGGAGGGTTAAAGTGACTCTTTTAGACACAAATCCATAAAGTATTACCTATTTTTTTCATTCAGGTTAAGATCGTTCTGTCAGCGCTGGAGATTAAAAAGAGAGTGTAGTTAGTTGTCAAATCTGACGGCTGGTAATCCCGCTGATCCATTCATCCATACTCGACCGTGACAGCACTCTCTCTCTCTCTCTCTCTCTCCTCTCTCTCTCTCCTCTCTCTCTCTCTCTCTGTCTGTTTTGCCTGAGCGCCATGCCAGCTGACTACTCTACTGTCCTTCAGTATTGATCTGAAAGTCCTGGTCCGCCAGATTGCTTTCAGCAGCCATCACCTCCTGCTGTCAAAAAAGGGGGAAAAGCTGCACAGATTTTGACCCTGCGTTACTGTTTTGAGCGAGAGACAGAGAGAGAGAGAGAGAGCGAGAGAGAGAGAGAGAGAGAGAGAGAGAGAGAGAGAGAGAGAGAGAGAGAGAGAGAGAGAGAGAGAGAGAGAGGGAGAGAGAGAGAAAGAGAGAGAGAGAGAGAGAGCTGATTGAAGCAAAGCTGAGACTTAGCCATTCTCAAAGTGAAAGTTTATGATCTGGAATGATGGAGAATGGGTTGATTTTTATTTATTGACGAATAGTTTTTAGACAGTTTGAAAGATGAGTTTCTCTTTGTTTGTCTTCTCTTAGTTTCTCCATAAAGTGCTAACAGTGTTTCAATTAATTCTTTATTTATATGTCCCCTTCTCTGTCTCTCCTGATGGCCGTTTCTCCCTCTTGCTATCTCTTTCTCTCTCTCCCTCTGTCTCTCTCTGTCTCTCTCTCACACATACACACCTGAAAGGGCACCAGCAGGACTAATTACGGACCAACAATAACTACACCCCCAGCTCTACCCGGCTCCCGGCTGTGTAACAAATTCATTGGCACAGCGCTGCCACTATTGTAAAAATCAATGTGACAGACTTTTGGAGGTGAGCTGCTGAATACATTCATGCGCCATGTGCTCGCGCCGCAACTTGTACCACACAGGAGTAAACATGCTATCCAGTTGTTAGATGTCCACATCCATCTCCACGGTGGACTGTTTGATGTGCAGACAGGGACCACAGGTGTTTGGGAGTAGGGGGGCAGAAAGACTCGGAGATATTGTAGGTTGGGGAAGGGGCCGCTAGTAGACAGAATGGTTGGATATATTAAACACAAAGAAATGGGTACTAAGGGATTGTCAGATATGAGGGTGGCAGCTGGGGTAAGATGTTTGGATGATGCATTTGCTTTGAAGTATGAAGAGATAGAAGCCGCAGAGCCTGATGGTGAGATAGTAGTTTGGAAGGTAACATTTAGTATAAAGTTTGTTTGTGTAGTTTTAAGGTCAGGATGAGCGGCTGTAGCGCTCACAGTCGGGTTTAATCGCTGTGTTTTCAGGGATCAGACGACGTGACATGGAATCAAAAGTGTCAGGTTATGAAGAGTCAGGTGTGACACTGCGTCCTGTGTTTTTTCTGTCATAGCGGGAGACGACAGTCTGAAGCATCAGGGACACTTCACAATATCCAGACAAAATGAGTGGTGGCTGAATTTTTTCTTTTATTGCCAACTTTTACAATAAGTAAGTTGATAGTAATGCCCAGATGACCCACCTACACAAGACAGAACATATAGGATTGTTCAGCTTTTGCCATGTCTATCAGCAGAGACGTTACTTAATTACTCCCTGTGTAAAGTCATTACACTACTAGTTACATTACTTTTGAGTTACGCCTTGGCAACGCTGGTATAATATGGGTCTTGACCATCATAACACCATGTTGCACTAATAATAACTGCCTCAAAATAATACAGAGACAACCTGTTTCTCCTCGGAGTCAGCACTAGACTGGCCGACCTGAAGAGCCTCTACACGGGGGCACTGATGGTGTTTCCTTCCTGACATAACACCGGTCCAGATACCAAAGTTTTCTGTCTATTGGCGGCCGTCCGCTCACTATTATCTTATCATTACTTTGCTGAGTTTGTTTCTGAAAGACGGAGATTAACGAGCAACACACAAGCTTTTGCTGCTTGGTTGAGGTTTGCATACACTTGCAGCTTCAGCATCACTGCGGGTCCGTCAATGTTTGGCTATTAGCTTTGTGTTAGCATGAGAGGTCAGGCAGTTGCACCGTAAGCATGCATGAAACGTATCTTTGATTAGTTTTTTATATATATAATAATTAAAGTACTTAAATGTAATATGATTACAGTAACACCCAACACTGCCCATGACTCATATACTCACCTAATCACAACTTTATGGCTTTCACTTCATGTTCCACGGTTCCTCTTACTAAGAACAAGAAGCTGCTTCCTCAGGATAATCAGACCGTCGCCATAAACAGCAAAACTCTTTATTGACTTATACTATTATTTTGTACCTTAAGTGGACGAGGGTTTCATTTACCTTGAAATGAAACTTTAAAACTCGCCTTAGTTCAGCGGTTACAGTGATATTTGGTTCATTGTACTCCTCGTGACTGATGCAGCACAGATAATAGAATAAAGGATATATACTGTATATATAATATGGAAATTCAGTTGTTAAGAGGAGAATGTGAACATCCATGCAGCACCAGTGCATAGAGCAGATAACAGTGGATTAAAGTGTTCTTGAGAGGTGAGAACAAACCAATACATGACCCATCTGTGGACATCATGACAGGTGTAAGTCTGTTGTTAGAGAAGGTAGTCTATATATAAGTGATGGAAGCTGCAAGGCCTCTCATTATAATATACTGGAGATGATTTAGGTGCTGTTTTATATGCATTGTCATTCTTTAAGTGTGGAAATCCTTTAATGTTGCAATTAAATGTTAGTTTTTTGTGATTCCTTGTTAGTTTTAAAGCAGCACTGATCGATTCTTTTAATGACAATCAAGGCGTAAAGTAAGAAACAGACTTCACAGATCTTCCAGGTTAACTTACAGCATCTGTCGGCAGCTGAAAAACAACAGGTTTTGCCTCATGTTTACATCCTGATAGCGCCGAGCCTAGCCGAGCCGAGCCAGATGTGCAGAGCTGCATGCTGGTATAATTTGTGTAACGTGACATTTGCGAGGATGCTCATAAACAAAGAAAGTGACTATGCTGTTTTTAGCCGAGCTCTCTCTGCAATGATCATCTGCTTTTTTAATATACACATTTAACAACAACACCTCTATGTTACTATTAAGCTCATTTTGACTGAGGAGTTTTATGACAGTATAAACAAATCTTGTACTTTTCCAGATAACTTTACCTGTCTGCCCACGCAAGAGAGAGGCCTCGTGAGCTGTATTAATGCCATGTACATGAAAGGAAATCTTGCTTAGCTGCAGGTGGCTCGTGGTCACAGGCTTGAAGTCAGAGGATCTAATGTAGGAGTGGAGATAGCGTGCAGGGGCCGAGCCCTGGGCAGCACAGGGAGCAGCGTTGTGGGGGTGGATGCACTGTACAATACTGTACTGGAATGTGTTTGTGGAGATTATTAAAGAGCCACATATTTCTGCTGCGTCCCCACAGGGCTTGCTCTTACCGGCTGATCTCCGCGCTGGCAGACGGGTAATGAAACAGGCCTCGCTAGAGATTCATCACTGTGGAGAGCCAAAGCCGATTCTCCTTCCCTCTCTTCTTTCTCTTCCTCCCACACTTTTCTCCTTTTTTTCTTTCTCAAGTCCTCTCTCTCTCTCTCTCTCTCTCTCTCTCTCTCTCTCTCTTTCTCTCTCTCTCAGTTTTGGTCAGTAAAAATGTGCTGCAGTAGGTTCAAACACAGCTTACATGAACTCACATCTTGTCAGGCATCTGTCTTAGAAACCATCTCTCTCTCTGTTTTTCTGTCTTTACTCCTCTGTCAAAGCAAAGAGAGAGATACTTTAATTTCCTTTTTGACAGCATCTTATTTGCTCAGAATCTCCCAAAAAACCCCTCATAATCTAACTGAGTAATGAGCAAGCGAGCTAAGATTACTCCAACATCACAAGTCACACATAAATCATCAAGAAACACAGAAGATAAAGAAGCTGGTGGCTGGTTAGCTTCCTAGCTCACTCTGTAATGGGCTATCCTTTTTGCTCTTTAGCTACAGTAGTTAGCTCAATAACAACGTAGCTTATCTTAAAAGCAAATTAAATCGCTAGCAGCTTACTTTACTAATGTGTTACAGCAAATGAGCACAACTGTCAATCACAGCTGTCAATCAACGCCCCCACACAGCAGACATTAAACCTACTATAAGCCTTCAAATCTTATTAAAGGAGCAATTATTTCTAAAATGACCATCAGCACACTTATTAGAGGGCCTTAATCTGCTGATTGGGACCAAAATGATTTATTGCTTTAGTGTTTCTAGAGAGAAGTTGAAGCATCTAGCAGCACAGGGTCGGGAAGGTTTGGACAGATTACTAGTTACTCTATTTAAAATGTAATAAGTAATGTAACTATTTCAATTACTTCATCAAGTAATGCAACTTATTACATTTGATGACTTTTCTAATGTTCTAACCAATGTTTTCTGCTGTTAGGGTAAATGTTCCCTCCATCTTTCCTTCCTTCCTTCCTTCCTTCCTTCCTTCCTTCCTTCCATCTGTCTGCCCTTCCTCCCTTATTTCCTTCCTTCCTTCCTTCCTTCCTTATTTCCTTCCTTCGTTCCTTCCCTCCTTCCTTCTGTCTTTCCTTCCATCCTTCTGTCTTTCCTTCCATCCTTCCTTCCTTCCTTCATTCTTTCCTTCCATCCTTCCTTCCTTCCTTCCATCCTTCCTTATTTCCTTCCTTCCTTCCATCCTTCCTTCCGTCCTTCCATCCTTACTTCCTTCCTTCCTTCCTTCCTAAGATCTAAGATCAGCTGTTAGGGTAAATGTTCCCATTAAGCACCAAAATCTAAGTCCAGCTGTTTTTCATGGATACTGACATGATTTATAAGGGAGATCATTTCTTATAAAGCAACATTTATCTCTCATTTGAAAATGTATTCATTAGTTCATGTAGATTTTGGAATATAAAATAAAGATATTTGATGAATAAAGTGGGTTTAATTGGTACTGTGACTCCATTTAAGCCCATGTGTGCTCCAAATAAGCCCACATCATGATTTATTTATAAAATATATAAAAAAATATTGATTTCAAAGAATTAAAAACAGCAATATATGTATTCAGTTACATGTTAAATGTTAAAAAATTCATCTGACTTCAGATGTAACCTCCTTTGTAATCATCAACATTTTCATCAGTAACTGTAACAGATTACAGTTACATTCATTTTGTTATTGAATAATGCGATTATATACAATACTGCTCAAGCTGTGATAGTTGCTGCTTGTTCCCACTGCAGCTTTAACATTTTAACACTCTTTTTTTGTGTGAAAGTTCAGAGAGTAGAAGAGTCACAGGTGAGAAACCTCAGCAGGGAACATCTAACTCCAGAGGTGTTTAAGTTTAAACTCGCTCAACTCGAAACGGCACACAGCTAATAGCTTGTTGATATTACAAGGTAGACCGGAGGGGTTCAAAAAAGGAGGGATAAGGTTGGTACTGTTCGGGATAGAGAGAGGCACCATAAAGCCGCGGGTGGGAAAACTTTTTTTTTTTTTTTCTTTTTGGCCCTAACACACAGGATTTGCCGAGGGGGTTGTATTTCCACTCCTCCCATCAGTTCCAGCACTCAAAATCCCTGGTTTGTGCCAAAAGTTAAATTTCAGGCAAAAAAAAAAAAAAAAAAGTAAGTTTCATGTATGAAATTGGAAGAGCTGGTGAGTGGTACCGAAAGCATGTTACGTATTCAAGTAAGCGCTTATATCGAAGCCTGACTTGAAATGTAAGTGAAGGCAGGATGGACGGATGGATGGATGGATGGATGGATG
>NC_084981.1:26035910-26143410 GCF_963691925.1 Scomber scombrus | reverse complement strand
GACATAACTACTCATAACTTTATTCATATAGCACCTTTCAAAACAAAGTTACAGAGTACTTTACAATTTAAAAAAATGCAACATGCAAGTAAAATATCCAAAACAAAACTATAGACGATATACAACAAATTAAATAACACAACAAATACCAACAGTTAAGAAAAAGCCATACGTTAAAAGTGAATCTAAAGAGATTTATAAGATGACACTGAGTTTGTCCTCCTGAGATCTCCAACATGTCCACATATAGCAGGGGTGTCAAACATGCGGCCCGCGGGCCAGAACCGGCCCGCCGAGGGGTCCGATCCGGCCCACTGTCCTTCCTTCCTTCTTTCCTTCCATCTTTCCTTCCTTCCATCTTTCCTTCCTCCTTCCATCTTTCCTTCCTTTCATCTTTCCTTCATTCCCTCCTTCCTTCCTTCCTTCCAGAACCGGCCCGCTGAGGAGTCCAATCCAGCCCACTGTCCTTCCTGTGTTCTTTTCCTTCCTTCCTTCCTTCCTTCTTTCCTTCTATCTGTCCGTCCTTCCTACTTGTCTTCCTCTCTTCTTTTCCTTCATTCCTTCCTTCTTGTCTTCTCTTCCTTTCTTCCTTCCTTCCATCTGTCCTTGCTCCCTTTCTTCCTTCCATCTTTCTTTCCTGTCTTCTTTCCCTTCCTTTCTTCCTTTGTTCTTGTCTTCTCTTCCTTTATCCCTTCCTTCCATCTGTCCTTGCTCCATTTCATCCATCCCTCCTTCCATCTGTCCTTCCTTCCTTCCTTCCTTCCTTCCTTCCTTCCTTCCTTCATTCCTTCCTTCCTTCCTTCCTTCCTTCCTTCCTTCCTTCCTTCCTTCCTTCCTTCCTTCAATCTGTCCTTCCTCCCTTTCTTCCTTCCATCTTCACTTCCCTTCCTCTCTTCTTTTCCTTCCTTCCTTCCTTCCTTCCTCCCTTCCTTTTAATGATCTGGCCCACATGAGATCAAATTGGTCTGTATGTGGCCCTTGAATGAAAATGAGTTTGACACCTCTGACATATAGGAACAATCAGTAAGGTGCACAGAGTTTCCACCAGTAAAGATGATGCTTGTAGAACTCAAAATAATAAGACCTAGTGAGATGAAACTGGGATGAAAATGGCTAATATGTCTTAAAATCAGTGTTTTTTTTTTTACATCATTACATCTTTTCTCTTCCTAAATGTTTGCTCATAATGTGCTCCGAGGCATTTACAAAAGTTCATCCAATCAAATGTGACTTTATGCGGACATATTAAAACCACACTTCACTATTTGTGAGTCACAGTAGCATCATATGGAGAGAGATTAAAGAGATAAATGTTTTGATATCAGTCTGAGTTTCCATGTCCAAAACAATGATGCTGACTTCCACAAATTTCATTCTGGATAATCACAGAAAACTTTAAAGTGTAAAATCTTAATCTTAAAATCTTAAAATCACTTCTAAAACTCACAGGTAACCAGTGAAGAGCAGCAAGGATCGGTGTGATGTGTTCACTGTGATAAAATACTGCACATACTCGCTAAAACATTGATGGATTACTTCTTATTACCTCTGAGAATTCACTTTTTATGAATGGATGTAGCAAAGATCATGGGAGTACTAACCAGGCATCTTAAGGCCGCTGGTGGCCGTTAAATGACTCCGCTTTCCTCCAAATAAAAAAAAATTAAGAAATAAAGGACAGATGGCGGATGGGAGGAGAGAGACACACAGGAAGAAATGAGAGAGATGGTAGCCACAAGAGAGAAGTTTAGAGATGGATGGTGATCATGATGGAGAAGGAGGAAGGGAGGAAATGATTGGAATAGATCCAGAAATTCATAAAAAAGAAAAAAAACAAACAACAGAGAGCCAAACAGAAAATTGGGGGGGGGGGGGGGATTGGGTGAGAGCGAGGACAGTCCCGAAGATTTAGAGGAGGGAAAAGACGGAGAAGAGAAGAAAGATTAGAGGAGATGAGAAAGCTTGATGAGTGGTGTTACGGGAGGGGAGGTGATGGTGGTGTTGTGGGGGGGTTACCGAAGTGGGTGAGGTCAGAATCCGACCCCGTGGTGTCCCATGATAATTGAAATTAGGTGAGGGGGGGTGAGTGGTGAGTGGTGAGTGTGGGGGGGCGGAGAGGGGGGGGGGGAGCGCAGCGGCACTGGAGGAAACAGGCGACATGATAATCAATTTGAGGCAGAATCGGAAACATGAGCCACTGGGGGGGCCTCGTTCCCCCTACCAGGCCTCCAGATGGCCCCGGCCCCAACCCTGTGTGGGCCCTGTCAGAGTGCACAGTGTGTGTCTGCATGTGTGTGTGTGTGTAGATTTATGTGTGCATGTTTGTGTGTGTGTGTTTTGAGAGACGATGCCATCTGCCAGGAGTGCAAGGGGAGTTCAGTAGATGTAGGCGCTGACACTAGGGGCGCAGAAGAGTACTGATAAGATACTGTGTGTGTGTGTGTGTGTGTGTGTGTGTGTGTGTGTGTGTGTAGAGAGAAACTCCCACTACGCTGTCATTGACGAAGAGATTTGTGCACATCTTCCTCTGACTTCTCTTAATGTTTTATAGCACAGTAAAAACACACTTCCTCTCTGTGATGATACTAATACTTCCTTCAGGGGTAAGAAGCTAAAGTTTGTCTTCCACACTGAGACCCGAAATCAACCCCGCGGGGGGATGATGATGATACCAGATATTTATTATGTCCGTCATCTACCGCTCATAACAATTTTTATATACTGTAGTAGATCAGTTTTGCTTCACAGAGCCAGCGTGTGATTGATTAGCTTTTCGTTTAAGGTTTTTTTTTGAATGATGACATAATGAGTTTAACACCATCAGCAAACAATTAATCAAGGTTTTACTCTATGAAACACAACCTGACTGAGCTGTGATGATGATTTTGGTTGATAACTTGGGATGAATTTGACATTTTCAGGACTGGTAAATTATTTTAATTAGAGCCCGACCGATATATCAGTCAGCAGATATTGGCCTATCACAGATATATCAGTATTGGTGAATATGTTGTGCCGATATTTAACAAAATATTTAAATAAATAAACTTCTATAGGCAGCATTTTTTGTATATTTGCTCATTTTTCTTAAATCAAGTTTAATATATGTATGTTTTTTTATAATTATTAAATTACCACCAGTGTTTTTACTGTTTCACAGCACTGATAAAGTTTATTGTTAGACTGTAAAATATCATTCCTGGAGTGTTTGATAACCAGATAACCACATATAACATTTCCGGTCAATATAATCGATATCAGACTTTTTTTTTTTGCTCCCTAATATCGGTATCGGCATCAGCCCCTAAAATCCAGTATCAGTGACATCCAACATCTGTTGATGTAACATGGTGTCTGTAGAGCAGTTATCTTATATCAGAGAAAAAAAACGTTGATATAAGATTTATTAAAAAAAGACCAAGTGCTCCATTTAAGTGCTTTTCAAGATGATGAAATTGTCCACAGAGAAGAAAATGTTCCTTTTTTTTAAGAGCATTATTTGGTGAAGCATAATGATTTAAAAGGCTGACTGGCTTTGACTTCATAAGGACTTTAAACCTCTTGACATTCACTAATATTATAAAACAAACTATTTAAGTTGTGTTATTTGCTTTTTTTCCTCCCTCTGCTTCCTTTAGTTAATGTCGGCTTTTGTAGTTTGTTCTTTTGACCGGGAGTCCTTTTAAAAAGAAAAAAAAAGAAGAGAGATGTAGATCTCAAAGTACTGCCCTGTTTAACCCTTCTGTCGTCCTCCCGGGTCAAATGGACCCCATCTTTTTTTACTTTTTCTTCTTTCCTTCCTTCCTTCCTCCCTCTTTCTTAAATTTTTTCTTCGTTCTTCCCCTCCTTCCTTCATTCCTTCCTTCCTTCCTTCCTTCCTTCCTCCCTCCCTTCCTTCCTTCCTTCCTTCCTTCCTTCCTTCCTTCCTTCCTTCCCTCCCTCCCTCCCTCCTTACTCCTTTCCTTCCTTCCTTCCTTCCTTCCTTCCTTCCTCCCTCCCTCCCTCCCTTCCTTTCTTCCTTCCTTCCTCCCTCCTTTTCTTCCTTCTTCCTCTCTTCTTTCTTTGACTCGAGGACAACAGGAGGGTTAAATGAGCTGAATGTAAAACATATGATTCAAAAACACCAAAAAAAACTCAATTTAGTGCGAGGAATCCTCATTTTTTAGGGAATAATTAGTTCAAATTCAACATTTGAAACCTGCAAATACTCATAATTGCACTAATTCATGTGTTGATTTGATGTTATAAAAAGTTTTTGCAACTGCAGCATAACAGGAATGATTATGTAACATTTAAATTTGCACAGAAGTCTTTGCCTCTAAAAGATGCCATAGATGATTGGGCAAACAGAGAGGAGAGAGGGGCAAATTTAAGGGGTGAAAAGTGAAAGGGGGCATTTAAGAGGAAAAGGTGAAGCAGTTAGAAAGCCATCAGTGTCTCTTTCCTCAGAGGCTGCTGGACGTTTTTGGGGAAGCATTCATCTTAAAGATCTCCTCCTCTCTAGTAGAGTAAATAGTCTCCTTTCTGTCCTCAATTAATACATCAGTAGACCCTCAACCCCCCCCCCCCTCCCTCATGTTATTGTGTCCCCTTTAATCCCCCCTTTTCTCTTCTATCTCCTCCGTCTTCCCCTTGAAGTGTTGAATCTTATTAACACCGTTCATTTGGCACAACACAACGCTCTTATCAGCTGGTCGCTTTCGTTGACATGCTTACACTATAGTGCTCCTGCCCCCCCCCCCCCCAACCCTAGTTTTTAATTGGTGCTCATTAGTGGATAAAAATAATAATATAAAATGCTGTTTTTGCTCAATTTTCAACCAAAAAAAAAAAAAAAAAAAGCAGGAGGGGAGAAGTCTATGAAAATGTTAATTAATAGCGGATCGAGGAGAACACTGGCAATTAGTGAAGGCTGACAGATAAGCAAGGCACTGGAGACTTTGACGACATGCATATACATGCACACACACACACGCACACACTCACACACACACACACAGCAGGGTCATGTAAACGAGGGCCACTGTTTGATTCAGGCCAAACAGGAAGTAACATCATAAATAGGGGTCTTATTCTTAGTTAACATAAACACACACACACACACACACACACACACACACACACACACACACACACACACACACACACACACACACACACACACAAGATACACAGATACAGACAGTAGAGTGTGTTGCTATGGTTATCCACCAGATGTGAGAAAACATTCAGCTGTCTCTCTCTCGCTCTCTCTCTCTCTCCTCTCTCTCTCTCTCTTCTTCTCTCTCTCCTCTCTCTCTCTCTCTCCTCTCTCTCTCTCTCTCTCTCTTCTCTCTCTCTCTCTCTCTCTCTCTCTCTCTCTTTCTTTCAGTTTTTATATTTGTTGTGCTTTTGTTGTAACGCAGCATCCTGGGGAGGTTAAATTCTTGTTGTTTTTTGTCTCAGCGTGTTGTGTAAAAAACCTAAAAAATGCTGGATTTTTTAGACCAGTTGTCGTTGATATTTGACAGTAAGTGGCAGGTGCACTGTGTGTGAGTGTGTGTGTGTGTGTGCGTTGTGTGTGTGTGTGTGTGTGTGTGTGTGTGTGTGTGTGTGTGTGTGTGTGTGTGTGTGTGTGTGTGTGTGTGTGTGTGTGATACCTTACATGCAGGATTGGTGGGATTAAAGGGGTTAATGTGGGATAATAAACTGCAAATCTTAAGTCACATTCTTATAATGGGAGTCCCTATGTCAATATGTAGTAAGTTCTAACTACTACCAAAGTGTCAGTATGTTGTCTGAGTAAGGTTACTAGATTAATACAAACTCATAAACTCAGAACTAGAAGCAGATTTGTCTTTATTGGCCAAGTATGTTTGTGCATAAAATTAATTTGACTCGAATTTAATGGCTCTTAAGGGACTTTTAGGCAAGATACTTAACCCCAAATTGCTCCCAATGGCTGTGACAACGGTGTGTGACTGTGTGTGAATGATTAGTTTCCCTCCTGATGAGCAGGTTGGCACTGTGTGTGTCTGCCGCTGTCATCAGTGTATGAATGTGTATGAATGGGTGAATGTGACATGTAGTGTAAAAGTGCTTTGAGTGGTCAAAAAGACTAGAAAAGTGCCATATATATATAAGTACAGTTAATTTACCTGTAAACTAGAAACAAATAGTGCAATGGTGCTAAGCATGCACATAATGCTGAGATAAATGTTGAATGGTTAAAAGAGTCCAGTCATTGTTTGTGTGATTGTTGTGCATGGGGAAAAGATTTTGGTCAGTAGGCGTCATATGACATGCGGCTCCAGCAGTGGCCGCTTGTTTTTTTACTTTGACTCTAAAACATGGATGTATTAAAGAAGACTAGCGGTTAAATATGGCGCCTGTTCATTCCTATAAATGAAAGTTGCTCCGTGGCGCTTGAAGCCATCAGCCAGTGTGCGTCACATAACAGACCTGGTAGCTGTAATTACACAGTTTGGCCACTACAGTATGTGTGGCGCTGTTCCTGGAACTTTCTTTAACTTCCCAGATGTTAACTTTCTGAAAATCAACAGGCCTTCAGGTGGCTTTATGACAACTTTGTTGTTTTCTAATGACCTACTGTGCTGTCTTGTTATTGCCTATGCTTCTATTTTTCTGATAAAGATGAAATATTCTCATTTTTAATTATAGAAACTGTTCTTTCTCCTGACTAGAGTCTCCTGCCTTGTTTGTTACTGATGAAACGCTGACTAAGTGATTCATTAGCATCATAATCTTGATGACATCTGCTCAATTCTCTTTTTTTCCCTCAGTTTTTTAACCCATTTTCCTCTTCCCTTGTGTCTCCCCTCCTCTCTTCTTCCCCCTACAGGTGAGCCTGCAGTGGCCAGAGAGAATAACTGTCTGAATGCCGCTAAGGCCTGCAACCTGAATGACACGTGCAAGAAGTACCGCTCAGCCTACATCAGTCCCTGCACCAGCCGCGTCTCCACCGCGCGAAGTCTGCAACAAGAGGAAGTGCCACAAGGCCCTGCGGCAGTTCTTTGACAAGGCGAGCCACTTCTGACACGAGCTTATGGGGGGGAAAAAAAGAGAGAGACTAAAAAAGCACACCCACACACACACACACACACACACACACACACACACACACAGACACACAGACACACTGGAGGTTTTCCAAACGACTGATATCTGATAAAAGCTGAATGTGCGACATAAAGGACCCGCTTCAAAGAAAGAATGATATTTGAAGTGGATAAGTTAGAGGGGTTGTCAAAATCACAATAAATAATCACACAGGCCCTTTTTGTAAGGGGGGGGGGTTGGTTGTTGTTTTTTCGAGCGCAAAGCTTTGACATTGATTCAGTCATCAAACACAAAAGATGTTGTTTCTGTCTGTGCCATATTGTAAAAAATGATGCGAACCATTGTAATTACAATCCAGCTCCCATGATGTCCCTTTGGAATAACTTTACTGGGATCGCTTCAAGTATGCAACAATATGAATAAATAGAAAAACTACAAAGAATGCATGACATTGTTAATCTTAGTGTGATGTATAATTTTGTTTTCTTCTCTAGCAACAGAGAAATCTCTCTTTTTTCTTTCTCTCTGTCTGTCTGTGTGTGTTTGTGTGTGTGTGTATGTCTGTGTGTGTGTGTGTGTGTGTGTGTGTGTGTGTGTGTGTGTGTGTGTGTGTGTGTGTGTGTGTGTGTGTGTGTGTGTGTGTGTGTGTGTGTGTGTGTGTGTGTGAATAGCCGTAAGCTTCAAGTTTTCTTTGAGTTGGATATAAAACTATGATGACATGCTTCTTTTGTGGCCCGTCCGTCTGTTGTTACAAACCCCAGTGACATCCACACTGTCATTCAACATTAACATCAGAATTTATGCATATTTTTTATTCTACTGAAGCGATCCTGAAGAGGCGAGGGAGCAAATTTGGACATTTTTAACATAAAAATCCATTAAAACTCTCCCTTTTTCTGTCATTGAAACTTCTACATTTGCATTAAAAGAGTTGGCCGTGTTACAGTTGTCGGCTACGATCGCATGTTACCACCTCAGTGTTTTGGTGGTTGTTTGTTTTACTGTCATTGATGCTAAACTAACGGGGGTTGACAGAGCTGATTGAACTGTTGCTCGCGGTAAGTGATGAATTGTGAATTTCCAACAGTGACATTGTTTATCTGGAATAAACAGAGGGAACTGACAGTGAGCATGAGCAGCCGACGGCACCGAGGATGCTCCACAAAGAAAAGAACATCTACAGCAACTTCAGACCTCAGACTTCATCAATAGAAAAATTCAGGGGCAAAAAAAAGTATCTCTGGAAAGGCAGTGCTGCAATATGACTAAAATAAGAAAAAAAAGTCTAGAAATGTTGTTGAACTTTAAGGGCCTGATTTACTAAGATCCCAAATAGTGGGTACTAAATTGCGTGCACGGTGCAATAGATTGCGCGTCTCGTTTGCGTGCTTTTTGCAGGTGATCTACTAAGAATAACTGTAAATGAAACAGGTGCAACAGGGTGCAGACAGCAGTATTTAAATGAGGGTTTTGTGTCTTTATGGAGAGTTTGGGACGAGCAGAAAGCTGCAAGCGCAAAAATGAAATGTGATTTTGCATTTTCTCCTCCCTGTATTTTGCACACTGGGGTTGAAACGCCTTATATTACATTCATTATGGCAAACGTACTAAATACACAGCGCATTTAATCTTACACATTTGAAAGCTGCAAACTTCAGTGCTTGCACCATTTTTTGCGGGTGATGTCAAGTTTGCACATGTTTTTACACATGCAGACCTTTAGTGAATCAGGCCCTAAGTGTAATGTTGTGTTGTTTCTTGTGTTACTCAGGTTCCTCCGAAGCACAGCTACGGCATGCTGTTCTGCTCTTGCCCGCTCAGCGACCAGACGGCTTGTTCTGAACGCAGGCGTCAGACGATAGTTCCCGTCTGCTCGTACGAAGAAAAGCAAAAACCAAACTGTCTGGAACTGCAGGCCACCTGCAAGACCAACTACATCTGCAGGTAGGAAACGATAGACCTTTTAAAATATTTTATAGGGTATTGTGTGAGAGAGAGAGAGAGAGAGAGAGAGAAAGAGAGAGAGAGAGAGAGCAAGAGAGAGAGAGAGCGAGAGAGAGACAGAGAGAGAGAGAGAGTGTGAGAGAGAGAGAGAGAGAGCGAGAGAGAGAGAGAGAATAGAGAGAGAGAGAGAGAGAGAGAGAGAGGAGAGAGAGAGAGAGAGAGAGAGAGAGAGAGAGAGAGAGAGAGAGAGAGAGTGTGAGAGAGAGAGAGATAGAGAGCGAGAGAGAGAGAAAGAGAGAAAGAGAGATGGGAATGGCATCTAAGAAGTCTCCGAGTGTGGTGCTTCATGGTGTACATTTTGACCCCCAGGCCACCATTATACCATAGCATGAAGTACAATGATGTCTACACAGACAAGTAAAGGGCAACACAAACCTCTAGTTTATTATATGCTTCAAAACACCATCACTGTCACCACATGAGGCTGAAGTGTTGATGCATCTATGCACCAGCAACACATCCGTATCATGCATGTTACTTCTGTCTGTGTGGAGTGTCCATAAGAAATGTGTGGTGTGTGTGATGGGTGATATAGCCAGGGTGTGTGTTATATATTATACATAATGTTCAGACCAACTTTAGTACATTTCCAACCATAAAACACAGAATCATCTGTCAACATTCAACAGTGTAGTCCTGCACTGACTAATCAATAGTGTTTCTTTTGTCAACGGAAATTCTGACTAAATATCGTCGTCAACGAACCTTTATCACGTGACGAAAACGAGACGGAGACGCAACGTAAATGCTGGTCATGTGACGATAACTATAATTAAATATATAATGCAATATTGTTGACGAATAAAAACGAGATTAAATGTGTTTTACAAAATAAAAACTCTGCTAAAATGTCTCGAGACGAAATGTTATAACGTTATTTCGTCTCGTTTAGTTGCGTTGTTACTGTTATTTTGCAGTATTTCTGTTTCCTGTGTCTCACTTCGACGTCACTTCCTCAATCCACACTCGCGGCATTATTCAGAAGATGCGGCTGCGGTAGGTTAACGTTAACGACAGACAACTGACACAGAGAACGGGACCGATGGCCGGCCAGCTGGGGTTATTCTTGAGTCTATAATAATAATAATATAATAATAAGACAACTTTGTTTGAATTGTGAAATGGGTTTGGCTAAAATTAAATGTTGGTATTTATACTTATAGACTATATTGACTGGGTTAAATATAATTGCGTTACTAAAAAGAGACAAAAATACAATTTTCATTGACTAAAACTAGACTAAAATAGTCACAGATAATTTGACTAAAATAAGACTAAATCAGACTTTTAGTCGACTGAAACTTGACTAGACTAAAAAGAGTATGAACGTGACTAAAACTAATAAAAGTAAAATGACAGCTTCACACAAAGACAAACTAAGACTCAAATTAAAACAGGCCGCCAAAAACAACACTACTAATCAAAAGCATACAAGCACATATTACTGGTAGAAACGGCTGAAACTAAAGATTGTTTTCATTATCTGCAAATTATTTCTCACTTAATTGTGAATAATGCACATTTTAATTTCTTAGGAATCAAGGAGACGGTTTCAAATGTCTCGTTTTTTATGATCAACAGCCTAAAAATCCCAAAATATTTAGTTTAACATCACGTACTTGAGAAGCTGCAACCAGCTGTTCATCAAGGGTTGCATTGAATTTTTTTATTAATGGATTAATAAACTAATTCTTGCAGCTGTATTCATATAATACTTTGTGGTTTGTACCATGTTGCTTTGTGTTAATACTGCTGTTTTCATTCTGAGGGAACAAAGAAACTAATTAGTGGATATTTAATGAAGAAATGTGTCTCCGAGAGTCTCTGAAACACACATGCTGACTTTTGTCACTTTGGAGGACTTATTGCATTGATTTGCTGTATATTATAATGCACTATAATCCTAATCTTAACTCTAATCACAACTGTTAGATCCCAATCCTATGTACATAAACTTTCTAGGATGGTTAGATCTGTAAATTACTTTAATCTGACTTTAATTGGATGTCTATAAACCAATCACAATGTTCCACATCATTTAAAGTGGACAACAGTAGAGCCAAACCTCCTTTTACTAGCATGGCCGACTGTGAGGCAAGGAGGAAACATGAAGCACATTTTAACCCTCCTGTTGTCCTCGAGTCAAGGAAGGAAGGAAGGAAGGAAGGAAAGTAAGATGGAGGGAGGGAGGGAGAAAGGAAAAGAGGGAGGAAGGAAGGAAGGAAGGAAGGAAAGTAAGAAGGAGGGAGGGAGGGAGAAAGGAAAAGAGGGAGGAAGGAAGGAAGGAAGGGAAGGAAGGAAGGAGGGAGGGAGGAAGGAAGGAAGGAAGGAAGGAAGGAAGGAAGGAAGGAAGGAAAGGAGGGAAGGAAGGAAGGAAAGTAAGAAGGAGGGAAGGAAGGAGAAAGGAAAAGAGGGAGGGAAGATGGAAAGAATGAGGGAGGAAGGAAGGAAGGAAGGAAAGAAGGAAGGGAGAAAGTTAGGGGGAGGAAAGAAAGAATCAAGGAGGGAGGGAGGAAGGAAGGAAGGAAGGGAGGGATGGAGGAAGGAAAGAAGGAAGGAAATAAGGGAGGAAAGAAGGAAGGAAGTAAGGGAGGAAAGAAGGAACAGTCAAAACAGACGGGGTCAATTTGACCCGGGAGGACGACAGGAAGGTTAATCTAATAATCATATTGGTAATGTATATAATATGTGTTTAAAGTAAATATGAGATGTTATATTAATTACTTATGTCAAAATATAGCTTATATCTAGCTAAGGTTTATTAGCTTTTACTCATAAACGTCTATTGGAAGAGTCGAGGGGGTCCGAATGTTTGTTAAAATGATACTTAATATATATGCAGTGTGTTTTACAGCATCATTATATTCCTTGATATGAGTTCATGAAAAATAAGTAAAGTAAAGTAAGTAAAAAAGGTCTCTTAATACTTTTAATTGTTATTTTTTACTATTAAGTAGTTTCTGGCATTCAGATTCCTCCGTTCATTGGAATGGACAGACAAAGTAACTAGATAATAAAGTATTTTAATCCATTTTTTTTATTAATTCAAATTATTTATTAATGCATTTAGAGTAGAAATCCACCATTATAATATTTTCTTCATGTTTAGAATATTATTGGGTTGTGAAGGAGGCGAGCTCACATATACTCAAACTTGCCCCTTTACATCGCTGCACAGTCACTGTGGACACCAACAACAGAAAACAAATTGTCTGCCTTCACGCCTCAAGTCTCAGATACACACACACACACACACACACACACACACACACACACACACACACACACACACACACACACACACACACACACACACACACACACACACACACACACACACACAGACAGACACACACTAAGAGAGAAAAGCTGCAGGGCTCTTGCACATTCAGAGTTGGAAAAGAGTAATTCAATGATGGACATCTGACATCACCCTCATTGGAGTGTGTGTGTGTGTGTGTGTGTGTGTGTGTGTGTGTGTGTGTGTGTGTGTGTGTGTGTGTGTGTGTGTGTGTGTGTGTGTCCATGCAGTCTCCTGAGCATACAGCCAGCAGCCTTGTGGCTCGCTGGGATTAAATGGAGGCATTAGGCATCATAAATGAGCTCCATTTGGACCGTGGCCTCAGGTCTCCCTCCCTCGCTCTCTGCTCACTTCACTGTCTCTACTTAACAGCAAGCAGCATGACAACAAGCAACATCTTTCTACAAGTTTTCTGTCCCTTTTCTCCATATTTGTCTTTTTGTGTGTGTGTGTGTGTGTGTGTGTGCTTCCATGGTGCTTCTCTGGATCCATCAGACATACGCTCAGGGCTGCACAACAGGTCTCTCTGCAGCACAGCGTCCTCCCAGCCCATTTGTCAGTTAGCACAGATAGATTAAAGCCATGCATTTGCACCAGCTCCCTCACCATATGTCAGGTTTAGTATACTGGCTGCTGTTGACAACTCTCACTTACGCACCGCTCTGCTCAGCAACAGGATGCAGTGATTAGATATTTCAGACTGTGAGTTTATACCATTGACTGTATATAAAATGGACGTAACATCCGTGACGTCACCCATTGGTTTGTGGACTGCTGCTTGGAAGCGAATAGTATCGGATCTGAGCAGCGCCATCTTGAAAATTTCAGGTGCATGCTGGGTAAAAAAAAAACACGGATTCTACTTATATGGGCATCAGGAGGAGCAAGAGGCGCCCTCCTGAACCTGTGAACCAATCAACCTGTCAATCACGACGTAGCCACGCCCTAATGCATACCCTGCTTTATCGTCAAATATAAAATCAGGGGAGGCCAAAATTTCACAAATGAACATCATACTGCATTGAAGAAGGCTTTAAACTAGCGATTGAGACCATAAACACATGTTGAAAACGTTTACTGAGGTTACAAATCAAGTGAGAAGTTGGTGAATTCTCCATTGACTTGTATAGAGACGGAAGTCCTTTTGACACCAAAACGGTCGCCCCCTGGTGGCCTTTTGATAGAATGCAGTTTTAAGTTACTTCCGCGTTCGCATCATTTCAGAGGACCAGAACTCCCCGCCTGGTTTATACATGTGTGTGTGCATATGTTTGGGTGCATGCTTGCTTTAGTTTAGTTGTAACACTTCAGATATACAAAGAAATCTGCTCTTTTCTACATAGCTGAATTAAAAAGTTAAAGGTATCCTATAGAGTTTTTTTGACCACTGGTGGCGCTGTGGAGCAAAGTTTTTACGAGTTGTGCCCACTTTTTGTTGGTATCTTGTGCATGTGTATGATTAACACATGTGAAAAGAGGGACATTAATAAGCTTACATATAGCAGAGAAGCCAGAGTTTCAAATCTTTCCCCAAATATTATTATAGTATGTTTTACAAGAAAACTGCAAAAGGTAGTAAGCTCATTTCGCCATAGGTGACTTTTAATTATTTTTAATTTGTTTATTATTTAACTCTAATAGTTTGCTATTAACTAACTGATTTATTTATTTAATTCATTATAAATGTTTTTTATTACTACTAAATAATAATTCATTTTAATTTTGTTGTTTTATTATTCAGTTATTTTCTTGATTATTTTCTTATGTTTTATTAATACTCGTTAAGTTAAAATTTAAAGGTTCTTGTATTTTTACAAAATAATTACAAGGTTGTAAAAAAAATTATTTATTTTATTTTAATGTATTTTGTTTATTATAACTTTATTTTGTCATTAACATTTTTATTTGATATCAAATTTGATCATTTATTTGTTTTAGTACACTTAAATAATAATGCATTTTAATCTTTATTGTTTTATTATTTAGATATTTTCTTCATTTCTTTATTTTTATTTCATATATTTTTTATTACTATTCTTTAAGTTAACATTTCACTCACTCAGTACGCAGCAACCAACAATACAACAGACATAATAATAACAAAATAAACAAATCATCAATTAAATGTAATTCATTTTGTAGAGAAAATAAATGAGAAATTATTTTGTTGTTGTTTGTTTTTAAATCGGATTAATGAACTGATGCAGCATTTTTTTTAACAGTTAAATCTAACCTACAATAAATATGACTGTTATAATATAAATGTTACCATAAGTGACAGGAGTGATGGACAAGATAGCAAAAATGAGACCGTAACTGTAAAAGAAAACTGCCTTTTGTCTGTTAAACATTAGTAGAGTCCAGAAGTGACATTAAAAGGTTTTCGTGTTCGTGTCGAGAAGTCAACGTATCACCCTCAATCTCACTTCAAATGCTGAATTCCTCGGGAAATCCAAAACTCCATTTCAATTTCACATGCCGCTGCACCTGTGCTAAAAGTGTAAACAAACATTTGTGAAGGCAGCAAATGAAACAGAACAGACTGGAGGCTGGAGGAGAATTGCCTTTAGCCCTCGTTCATTCCAGGATATGAAACAGCCGCAGCATACGTAAGAGGGTCATCTTACTTCTACTGAAGGCAGACATTTAGGAGGCTAATTGCATTGAGAGAAATGACTTCCAGAGTACGCTCATTTGGACCGGCCATTTATGCTGCACATTCCAGTCACATTGGCCATCTGAATTTCTCATATAAAATCTATTAGAAGTATAATTGTGTTTGGCTCTAAAAATATTTTTGGGTGTGTGTGTGTGCGTGTGTGTGTGTGTGTGTGTGTGTGTGTGTGTGTGTGTGTGTGTGTGTGTGTGTGTGTGTGTTTTTGCAGGTCACGTCTGGCTGACTTCTTTGCCAACTGCCAGCCGGAGCCTCGCTCGCTGTCAGGCTGCCTGAAGGAGAACTACGCAGACTGTCTGCTGGCATACTCGGGTCTGATTGGTGAGTTCATACAACAGTTACCGGTCAGTCTTGCATTACACTTTTTTCTTTTAGTTAGTTTGTTTATTTACACATATAGAAACATTTTAAAAATATGGAAGATGAGGGAGAATTGCAGAGTGGCATTTTCCATGCAGCAAAATTACAAATACATAGTAACTAGGGCTGGGCAATTATTCAATATTAAATCCATATTGTGATATTTTATAGATATAGTCTTAGATTTTAAATATCGTAATATCGTGATATGGAATACGTGTCTTTTCCTGCTTTTAAAGGCTGCGTTACAGTAATAATGTAACTTTCTGAGCTTAACAGACTGTTCTATTATCTGCCTTTATCCACTTAGATGATTATTTATCAAACATCTCATTGCATTAATATTTTATGAAAGCATCGATAGTCATCCCTACAATATTGTCAAAATATCAATATCGAGGTATTTGGTCAAAAATATTTGATTCTGCCCATATCGCCCATAGTTACATCTTTCAAAGAATTAATGCAAGTATGCGGACTGAGAACAGTGTTTTTTAATGAAATAAAGTTAAACACAAACAGTAAAATAACCCAAAAATTGCTATCATTTAGCGATTATATGAACATGAAAAAATATGTATTGCATTCAGATTAAGTAGTACAGTACTGGTTGGTGAAAAGAAGTGATTTCAAGGCTCTTATAAACTGCTCGGGGTATGTGAGGTTAAAACATTTATCAAAGAGTAAATGAGGATTATTGTAATTTGGATCTTATTTTCTAAGTTTTTGGCTTTCACTCATATTTACATCAATAGCATTCCTCTCACTTAGATAATTACTTAAATCTGGAAACTGGTCTCATTAGAAGTCGGACAGTAAATAAGGTGCGGGTCATGAGATGATCATAAAGGTTTTGAACAAACCTCCAGGTTAGCCAAATGTTTTTGGAAGAGAGAATAAAGGCAAACAACTCAACAGACAAACTCCTGGGATTTTTTACTTTGGTTTTTACCTCCAGATAATGAGGTTTAGACCATTTGGATGACTGTTTGCTTGTTCACAACCTGCGTGACTGTCCGACTGCCTGTTTTTATCCTCAACAGGCTTTATTGGTGCAATAAGGGTGTGGGGGGAAATGTTTATCAGTGAAAAGCTGTATACAGCAGCACCACTGTGGAGATGTTTAGTCCCAAAAAAGGAATAACTTTGATGATGAGGAAGTGGTTTGAAAATATTAGTCCTTGGAAAAACTAGTAGAGGCTGACATTTAGTAATTGCTTTGTGAGACAAGACACCTCAACATCTGTCTGGTTTAGCTCAGGTGACAATGATTGATCGAAGATTTGTGATAATGGATGAGAGCAGCATCTTGTAACATAAGGGGGAAAAAAAGATTGAATAGTGGAGGAAAATGACTTTTTTTTTGTGTCCATGTGGTTTAGTCAAATTTAAAGGGGTTAAAATGTGAAAATAAACTTATCAATAATTTACACACATTCTTTTTTTGTGGACCCAGCATCAAATTTCTGCTTTTAATCCATTTTGAGAGAATATATTAGAGGATTATGGTAAAAATGTCTAAGTGGTGTAACCATAAAAACTTTGTACCAAATAATTCAACTTGCTTAAAAACAGTAAATTCTCAATAAAACATCATATCAACTAGTTTGGCATGATCTTACATTATAACTTTTATATTAAATAAAGGTAATGGAATACAATTGTTCTAAATATTACATTTAATCTGGGGAAGCATGGAGATCAGGAACCATTTCAAGTAATTATAGTCCAATTAAAGTCCACTTAAATACACTGTAGGTGGATAAAATATTGAATATGTATCATTCTTTTGTGGTTACACCATTTGACATTTTCAGGAGCATTCAGTCTTACTTTTGGTGCAAATGTCATTTCAAATGATATAAAACCAACAAAAATACATTTTAACAAACCTGATGCTGCTTTTAAAACTATCTTGCCAACCCTTCTTCACTGACTTGTTTAAAGAAGACAAAGTACGTTGAAGAACTCAGCACACAAGCAGAGGAGAACAATCAGTTAAACATCAGGCTGAAGTTAGGTTGATTATCACCAGCTCGACTGTTTAACCGAAACAATTGGTATCGAATCAAAGTTAGTTGGATATTGATCTGCTGAGCTGGTCTCACTACAGCAGGTCTACATTGCAAATAAAACCAAAGTCATATGAAACAGGAGTTTATCTTTAATGTAAATCCAGTTGTAGCACTCTAGCTTCGGCTAATCTATCCTCACAGCCCATCGTGTCCTCACAAGTCTCTAAACCCAGACCACACATACACACACTGTCCACACAGCGCCAATTCATTCTGCCTACTGCAAAACAAAAAAAGGCCTGTTTTGGAGCCGGGCCAGCACGAGGGAACAATCTATTGGCGGAGTGAGAAATCACTGACTGAAGCTATTTACTTTCCCTCACAGTGAGAGAGCCTATTCTTCACTCTGGCTCCTCTGCATTCTGCTTCCTGCAGAAAACTCCAACCGCACCACACTGCGTTACTCCTGCACAAGGAGAGGAGAAGAGAAAGAGAAAGAGAGAAATACATGTTATAAATGTTGTAAATGTTGCTATTATGACGTTGATTATTTAGCACAGAAGGAAAGGAGGATAACTGTGACTCTTAACCCTCAAACACTGTTCATATTCAGACCATCACCAGTATCGGCATAACGAATAATTCATGGATACGTCATCATCAGTCACAGATAAACAGCAAGAAGAATCCTTACTGAAGCTTTCAGAGAGTAGAGAGAGTTTATTCTTCAGTTTTTATCACTTTAATTTGAAGGAAGTAACAGTATTTTTTCAATTTTTTTGAATAAATATTGGTCAAAAACTCCAGAAAAACTGCATTTTTTTGTTTATTCTGGGTCATATTAGGAGGAGGAGTCAATATTTGGCTAAAATTAAAAAGTATTTAAGGTGTTTTTACCTCTCTCAAATGAAAAAGTTGTTTCTTAACAGTATGTAAGGGGTTAAAAAGGGGTTTGAATGTTCTGTTTTCTTTACACTAAGCAGCCTTGACGATTCCTTAAAACACAGACGAATGAATGAATGCATGAAAACAACTGTTCCTCCCATCCACCTGCTGCAGGTACGATGATGACCCCCAACTACCTGCGCTCGCCCAAGATCAGCGTGTCTTCCTACTGCGACTGCAGCAACAGCGGCAACAACAAGGACGAGTGTGACAAGTTCACCGAGTTTTTCACAGAGAACACCTGCCTCCGTAAGTTCTTCTTCTTCTTCTTCTTCTGCTGCTGCTGCTGCTCGGCTGCTGTTTGACCAGCTGCTGTCTCTTCTATTTCCTTCTACCCTAGTCTGTTGTAGTTTAGTCTTATCTGCTCTGTTTCTCTCTCTCTCTTTTTTTTAATCCACTCTGCTCTTCTGGTCTTTTCCCTCTTTTGCTCTTTTATCATCTCTCGTCTCGTTCTCTCGCTCCCTCGTACTAAATATATCCCATTGCCATGCTTGCATTGTTATCCCTTTCACATTGTAGAGAAACGAGCCATATTGCACCACAATATCTGAGTGTGTGCGCGTGTGTGTATGTGTGTGTGTGTGTGTGTGTGTAGCAGAACACACACCCCCCCCCCCCCCCCCCCCCCGCAAATCTCTGACAGAAAGCAGCTTTTTCTCATTCAACCCTCTTACACGACTTTAATTAACACCTCCCTTAAAACATGCACACTCTGTCTCTCTCTGTCTTCATCACACACACAAACACACACACACACACACACTCACACACTCACACACACATAAACACACACTCACACACACATAAACACACACCTATTTCCGGACTAGATTAATAAATTGCAGTGCATTCCTACCGAGCGGTGAGAGATAAGAGGCAGATTAATTGCGTGTCTTTCTAAGTTATCGCAAGATAACTCCTTCTGTTTTGATAGTACGCTCCAGTGTCAGTCCGCCTGCTTCTTTCCTCTCCGACACTCTTTTAAGTGTAACGTAACTCTTCATTGATCCACATACGTAAGGTCAGAATCCAGGGTTACGAAGACAGAGTATCTTCCTCACGGACACCTAAGCTAGATGAATGTCTGTAATCACCTGAGCTCAGATCTAAACAACAACAGTCCTCAAAATGCTTTTCAAATGACAAAACTAAACCTAATATATCCTAACATGGGTTGTACTATTAATAACGGGTTGAGATGAGGGTCAGTAAACGGTGAATTGGGTAATATTGCATCCAGATGTTTCGGTTTAAGTAGTTTAAGTCATCAGTAATGACCAGTTCCATTTTGGATCAGGTTTCAGGTTGATGAAATACTCTGATTCACTCTCTTTTATGTTTTATTAGTCTTTTTTTTTTTACTAAGAAAACAAAGGTACAAAGCATTCAGATGGCAGGCTTTTAATTGCTGCTTTGTCAACTGAAATAAAGTCACCAAGCAGCAGATTTAGAGCTGAGGGTTAGTCAATTAATCAATTAGTTGCAAGCTATTAATTGAATTACCGACTAGTTTGATAGTCGATCGTAATCATTTAGGGTCATTTTTAAGAAGAAAATGTCCAAATTGTCTTATTTCAGCTTCTATCAAATGAAACTGAAGATCTTTGGACTGTTTTTCAAGACAAAACAAGACATTTGAGGGCGTTATTTTGGGTTTTGGGAAAAACACTGATTGACATTTTTCACCATTTTCTAACATTTCAAAGACCAAACTGTTAATCAGTTAAATCAATAATGAAAAGAACCCTTACTGTAGTTGAAGTGTAGTATTGTCTCTCAAGGGGAAATTAGATTTGCAGTGACAGTACAAAAAACAACCAACACAACAATAATAAATAAATAAACAGTGACATCATCTCAGTATGAAGCACAACCGAACCTGTTAAGAAACCATCACGGTCAGAATCAAAAGAGTGAAACCTGTCATCTATTTAAAGGATCACAGGCCCATATATATATATAAGCCAGCCAGCATGTCCAACACAGGTGTGGTCACCATGGAAACTATGGATAAACCCACTTGGGACCCATATTGCAGCCCAAATGTAACCCTTATGGGGACCTGCTTCCTGAGAGCCAGCGTCTGATCTCAGCCAAAGATCATGCATCAGATATAAAAGTATCAAAGTTTATGATTCGCAAGAAAGGAAGTATAGACTCACACTAGATTTACCATTCTGTGTGTGTAAGTTTCTTTTTGGAGGGGAAAGCCGGACAGAGTGTGATAAGATATCTTTCAGTCTGAGGCTTTCACTACAAGACTTACAGATAAAATATCAAATATGTTCAATAATACTCATTTTTTTGTGGCTCGTTTTGTTAATCGGCGTCGGTTTGATTAGGAAGGGAGCGCTTGTAATTTCCGTGTTTTGGTGGAAGAATAAACTGAACCTTTGAACCTTTTGATGAGCTTTGGGAAATTGGGGATAAAGACTGAATCTCAGGCTTTCTCACAGCAAAAGAAGAAGAAGGAGAAGAAGAGCTGCAGGCCTCCACAATGACTCATCCCAAATCTTTTTATTTCTGCTGTCTCACTGTTAAACTTTTGGGATCATGACTGTGTGTGTGTGTGTGTGTGTGTGTGTGTGTGTGTGTGTGTGTGTGTGTGTGTGTGTGTGTGTGTGTTTGCATTGAACCAGCATTACATCACCTAAATGTAATGAGTCATTTGTTGCAGTGTGTGTACATTCACAAATATTCAAGCTGCCAAAATTGCAAAGCTGCACTTCTTATAGTGTTAATGAATCAATTTGGCTTTTAAATTGACTTAAATTGAGCAAACCAACCTAAAGACTCAAATCAAGCGATCAATGCAGTCAATATGTGTTCCTTAATATAAAGCGTACTGTATATATGGCTCTAGAAAATGGGGGTGCGTTCTAAAAAACAATGAGCCCTTTATAGTCACAGTAAAGGGAGATAAGTTGCAGCTGGTGGTTTCATCTCTGCACGAGCGATGTGGGCGGTTTGATTTTTCTCTGTCAAAAAAGAAAAAGAAGACAGTTACCAGATGAGAAAACACCGACAAAATGCAGCCTCATTTTCACCAGCGCTTCTTTTATCATCTGTCTTCTTTTCTCCCCTCTCTCTCTCTCTCTCTCTCTCTCTCTCCTTCTCTCCCTCCCTCCCTCCCTCTCTTCCCTCTTCTTGTTTTTTCTCTGCTCTGTTGTCTTTTTACCAGCTCTTCTGGGGGTTAACAAGGTTGGGCTGCTACTGTCAGTGTGTGTTTTCAGGATGTGTGTGTGTGTGTGTGTGTGTGTGTGTGTGTGTGTGTGTGTGTGTGTGTGTGTGTGTGTGTGTGTGTGTGTGTGTGTGTGTGTGTGTGTGTGTGTGTGTGTGTGTGTGTGATACCTTACATGCAGGATTGGTGGGATTAAAGGGGTTAATGTGGGTTAAAAAAAGCTCCTTCTTTTCCATCTTTTATTTGCTCCTTCGCTGCAGGGAGTCAAGCGAAGGACAAAGTGGAGGAAGACCCTTCCTTTTTTTTTTTTACATTATTAGTCTCAATTCTGTCTTCTCTCCGGCTCCTCCTTCACTTCTTTATTTCAACATTACAACACACACTTCTCCTCGTGCTTCTTCTCACTCCTTTTCCGCTCGTCCCAGCTCTCCGTCTCCCCTCCTTTCATGCCCTCCTCCTCCTCTTCCTCCTCCTCCTCCTCCTCCTCCCTCCCCCTGTTTCTGCTCTCATTAAGCTTGCTCAGCAGTAACTGGAACTGACAACTCTGAAGATCCTGACACAGACCGGCTACAGGGTCATGACTAGAAGGAAACTACAAGGGAGAAAGAAAGAGAAAGAGAGAAAGAGAGAGAGAGAACAGACAGAAAGAGGAGAATATGGAGACCATTTTGTTCTTACGCTGTACTTTAGATGTTTTATTGTTTAGAGATGATGGGAGAGGATTTACTGAGATGTTGAGCTAGCACTTCTTCATTTACTACTCATCCTGTGAACAGATATATCAGCTCTGAAGAAGAACCTCCCTTAAAAATGAACTGAAGCAATGTTTGATTGAATAATCTAATAATTGAAAACTTCTCAGAACCCTAAAAAGAGGTAAATTATCCAGTAATATCTTTTATTTTGTAACTTCTGAGGATGTCCCGACACCAAGATTTGGCGAACGGCTTTAATATTCTCAAGAAAGACCTTCCGCTTTAATGTATTCAAAGCTTTTTCTAATGTGATGCCTTCTTCATTTCCTGAATAAGCACTGAATATGCAAAGGTGACACGGCATCAGACATGATCATTATTCTAGTATTACAGCAAGTCAGGTACATGTAAAGTGAGAGGAAGCCGTAATGTAAGCCCTGTATCTACTAGCAGAAAAACTACACACACACACACACACACACACACACACACACAGCGCTAACACAAGTATCTGCCGCAGTGTGACGATGATGATATCATGTTTTGTTCAAATACGGCCCGCTGTTTGCTCTGGTAAAGGTTAAATGGATGTTTGGTTTAGTGCTTTAGTGTGTGTGTGTGTGTGTGTGTGTGTGTGTGTGTGTGTGTGTGTGTGTGTGTGTGTGTGTGTGCTCTTGTACTGCTGTCTGTCTTTTGAGGAACTATTGGAGATTTAGACCTTCAAAGTGAGGATATTGTATTTTCTCAACTCATTTCAAGTCTGTGTTACTGTTATTTTGCCTTTTTATTTAACTTTTTAATTTATTTATTCATGACTATTTTCACCTTAGTTCACATTTTACTTTATACAGAGTCACTTTTACTTAATAATGAGTCACTTTACATTGAGGCACTGTTGTACTGAATGTGCAGTTACCTCCAGTTAGTCTGATTTGAACACATTTTTGTTTGTTTTCCAGCATAAAGTGATATTTAAAGACTTTCTCTAAGGTTGGCAGGTCCTTCAAAGTGAGGATATTGTATCTGGTCAAAGGATTATTTGAGGGTTAAGACTTTTTTTTAAGTTTTAAAAATGAATTAACCTTAATTTAACAAGGTAGTTGTAGTTGCTCAGAACTTAGCCCGACCCTAAACCAAGAGGCAATAGATGATAAAATAGTCTTATTATAAAGTCCACACACTGTAGCTCCCAATGCAGGTAGAGTTTAACCCAATTTGACCCATTTTTTTTACATTTGAAAGCTGTAAAATAATCATATAAACATATTTATTATTTTAATCAGACTTTTCCTAATGTGAACCACAGTTTACATTTTTATATATGCAAATGTATAAATTTGACTTAAGTTTATGGAACAAAATCAAAAATCAGCATGAAAACATTCATCATATTCTATTAAATATTCTCCTGGAGCATAAAATAGTCGTTGTGAATGTATGTTTTTCAATAAGATGAATGAAAAAGAAGGACTGGGATACAGTACAGTATGTAAAGGGTTAAACAGAGAGATGACTTGATGCTCACCTACAGTCATATGGTTTCAGGTTAAGTGTGTTGAAGTCATCATTGATTCCTACATTAGGTGATTCATTGTAAGAAGCAGCAGCAGCTCCCAGGTGACAGTCCTGAATCATCAGCTGCATATTATAAACCATTAATGAGACTTTTATAACACCTCTGACATTTCAGTTTTGTGGTTTTCTATCTTTTGAATCTGCTTTAACCTTTGTGTCGTCCTCCCGGGTCAAATTGACCCCGTCTGTTTTGACTGTTCCTTCTTTCCTCCCTTCCTTCCTTCCGTCTGTCCATCGTCATTCCCTCCTTCTCTCTTTCTTTCCTTCCTCTTTCCTTCCTCCATCCCCCTTTTCTTCCTTCCTTCTGTCCTTCCTTCCTTCCTTCCTTCCTTCCTTCCTTCCTTCCTCCCTCCCTCTTTCTTTCCTCCCCCTACCTTCCTCCCTTCCTTCTTTCCTCTGTCCTTCTTTCCTTCCATCCTCCCTTCCTCACTTCTTTCCTTCCTTCCTTCCTTCCTTCCTTCCTCCCTTCCTTCTTTCCTTTCCTCCTTTCTTTCCTCACTCCTTTCCTTCCTTCCTTCCTTCCTTCCTTCCTTCCTTCCTTCCTTCCTTCCTTCCTTCCTTCCTCCTGTCCTTCTTTCTTCCTCCTTTCCTTCCTTCCTTCCTCCTTTCCTTCCTTCTTCCTCCCTTCCATCCGTCCTTCCTTCTTCCTCCCTTCCTTCCTTGACTCGAGGGCAACAGGAGGGTTAAGTCCATTTTAAAACCCAGGTGGGCTTCATTTCATCTAATTGTCCTCAGAATCATGGAGCTTTTTGGCCTTTTAAATACTTAGACCTTCATTTTTTGGAGGCATGTGTTGGTGATTATGCTCCAGTGTGTCATCTTAATGTTTTCTTAGCAGATTAGCTTTGTCCAAATTGATTGTTTTGCTAGTTTGCATGAAGCTTGTTAGCAACTGATAGCCACAATGACTATAAAGTTAGCATCTTTTACTAGTTAAGGTTTCCAATTTAGGTGGTTACGGTTAAGATATACTGAAGGTTGGTGTCAATGATGGACCTCACAAGTATAGATGTATAAATATGTGTTTTTGTAGATGTTTTAGTTCAATGCTACGTGTGAACTGAGTAGGTATGGGCTTGAACTGGGCAAATTTTGTGGGTCACAAATGGTTTCAGAAACATGGGCCCCATCTGAAACCCAGTCAGAACTCACTTGAAGCCCATATAGGAAGGTGGGGTCACCATGGAAACTGTGGTCAAACCCACGTGGGACCCATATTTGCAGCCCAGATTTAACTCTTATGGGCCCCACATGGACATGCTGGAGGCGTGGCTGCGAATAGTCTGATGGCATGATACTGAAATTATCGTATAGTACGCAAAGTGAGAATAAAAATGCATATGTTGAATGAATATAAGTGTCAGACTGGCACCAAACACACAGATATATAAAACATTTAGTACATGTTTTGAAACCGAAATCAACTAAACACATATTCGCATTTCACTCGACGTTCCGAGGCTTCATTTGAGATGCAAACCGATGCGGACACACGGTCGCTGTGCTGCGAGAGCAATTAGTCCTGAGATGAGGAGACAAAGCAGCTTTGAAAGAGCCCATCAACACTTCCACTACGCTCATCAGCCTTCTGCTGTCTCGACACAAAGCGACCAAGCTACACAATCACATGTTCATGCGGATAAGCAAAAAATGAAATATGCACATACACATATTTGTGAGTAAAAGCACACGTCAGGCCTGCAGGATATAAACAATCATTATTTATTTTGTGCTGATTATTGCAAATGTGATATGAATGGCAACACACATGTGCATCTTTTTATGCACAATTACTTTTATTACAAATTCCAAAAGACTAAAACAACGAGACAAACACATACTTTTTGATTGTGTCATCAAATTAGTTGTAACTTTTCTGGGATTCACACTGCAATAATGACCTTTATAGCTTTATAGATTCAATATGAAAAAGTCTGTTTGTCTGTGCGACACAGGAAGACAGACGCGGGGAGAGTATCTCCGTCTTTTGGGACGTCTGCTCTTTTGCAGAGGTCAATTCAAGCAAAGCAGATGAAGTGAAGTGAATCTCCGGCTCTACTTAGCTCAAGATTAATAGTCACGTTTATTAAATGTGCAGAGTGGAACGAACTCAAAGGTTCTTTCTAGGTCAGGGTGAGTTTAAGCAGAAACCGGTTCCACAGAGGGGAAAGAAAAGAAAGAAAGAGAGAGAGGAGAAGAGAGGAGGGTGAGGCCGTTTGTTCGACTGCTTCCAAACACAGTGAGTCCTGAGGTGATTACAAATCCAAGACGTCGACTACTTCACTTCTTAGTCTTAGCTCGAGGTCTTGTGATCCAATTAAGATCTGTTTCAACCACCTTTGCAAACTGTTAAAAGAAGCGGTTGAGAACACTGAGGGTAAATCTGACCCGCTCGGATGTCAAACACACTCGGAGAAGACTCCTCTGGTTCCTCTCGCTTAAGTAAATATCTTAACTAGGTCAGCAGGCAGGAATTAGGAAACGTTGCCATGCTTACCTTCAGAAAAGACCATAAAAGAGACGAGGATGGGTCACTGTAGGAGGAATATCTGCCATCAATCGGTCTGTTAAGGTTTTAATATTTGGAGGATGATTGTTCACGGTGGTGATGGAGGTCCTCGTTCACAACCCTGCAGTGCAACTTTACGATATCACAATGTTAACGTGTGAACTCAGAACTGAATCACAAGACTTTTCTGTGACAAAATTCAATACATAGCGAAACAAGGACAGAAGAAGTGTGTGTGTGTTGAAAGAAATCAATGTTAATTTTTGACTTAATAAACTTGAAACCATCCAGAAGCATGACACAGAATTCAGGCTTATAACTTATTAGTATTATAAGAGTCGTTTAAAGTGTTTCTGCACAGAGAGAGTAAAGGGAAAGAAAAGACTGATGGATTTCTGTGTTAATGAATGCGTGTATTGATAAACTCTGTATAAAAATATATTTTATGTTACTGGAAGACAGATAAATGACTAAATCAATGGTCATTACATGAAACAATATTTTGTTATACAGTTATGCTTGCGCAGGAATCTTTTGGTTTGTGTACCAAAACTGTCAAGCTAAAGCTAAAGCTATCTGTATGTATTGAATAACTTTTAAACACACAAGAACCTTCAGTATGATGGCTTTAAATGAGCAGTGTGTGAGATTTAAGGAGATATATTGGCAGAAATTCAACATACAAGTATGTTTTAATTACAGTATAATCACCTAATAAATAAGGATCATGTTTTTGTTATCTTAGAATGAACCTTATATCTACATAGGGAGCAGATCCTCATCCACCGAGGTCGGCATGTTGCACCACTGTGTTTCTACGGTAGCTCAGAACGGACAAACCAAACACCGGCTTTAGAGACGGGCTTTCTAGCCTGGCTAACACCAGACCGCGTCTCAATCTCATGTGAGATTGAGGTAGGGTCTGGCCAGGAGCCGTTCATTTCCTCGTATTCGAGGCGGGATCAACGAATGTCGATCAAATGCTTCTGTACAAACTTACAGCCAATCATATCAACGATACACAATGACGTATTCAGAGCCTGTAGGAAGCAGCGCAAACACTTCCTGTTTATGAAGGAAAAATCATGTAGCACAAGTTTTTGTGAACTTGCCTTCCAGTTTATTTAGCACACAATCTACTGCTGCTTCGAAATGTTGCTGCATCTCCGTGGCCGCCATGCTGGATGTAAACAGAGTTGCTCTACGGTCGTCATCACCTTGAGCCCGCCTCCGTTCTGTGATTGGTTCCCTATCTCAGACGAAAATGTTGTCTTGGTGGCCATGCTAACTTACAGAGCGAAGTAGGTTTACCCAGGCTAGGGGGTTTCAGGTTTTTGGGCGAGATCCACAACTGCCATAGATCCTCTTGCATGCTTGGAAAAAGAAATCACTGTTAAATGCCACTAAATCTCACACACTGGTCCTTTAAATATAGCGAAGAATACATAAAATGAAATACAATGACACCATGTAGACCATGTATCTTTATACATGCATGTATTGATATTTCAGTGAGGTTAAAGAGCTTGTATGCAGATCAGGTCTCTCATCCTTCACCACAGTATCAGGGTCATAATTCACTGTTGGAGGGGAAGAATATCATTACGTTCAAACAGCAGCTCTTTAAGGCTCAGCTTTCCTCTGATGTGTGTGTGTGAGCGTGTGTGTGTGTGTGTGTGTGTGTGTGCGCGCGTCTTTTTACATCAAAGCCATAGAAGGCTATTAATAGGGCCACTAATGGACTCTAATGGTAAATAGCCACATCAGCACTCAGGTTTTTGACTGTGTGGTGAATTTATAATGGAGGGAAGTGATAACAAAACCTAAGTACCTTCTAACTCACCTTTAATTGTGGTTTAGGTTGGTGCAACATAAAACTTTTATTCTAACACAGGGACTAACAAGCAGGTGATTCATGATAAGATCCAGCTCGGTGCTAAAGTGACCTGCTCCGATTTACAAGTAGTGTTTCTGTTTCTGCTGTGGTGAAGAAACGCTTTACCAGTGCGGCTTTATTTGTGTGTTTACCTCCTGAAATAACCACACGGAGAGCTCAACCTGAATAAATAATAATGTTGTGTAAAAACTTCAATCAGAATAAACCTGTTTACTCTCTGCATTGGCTGGTGTACATGACGTTTAGTGAGATCACGGCAGGTGCCTCAGGTACTTTGCTTTTTGCTTTTTTCATAATTTAAGAAGTAGTAAAATATGTTTTAAGAAAGCACAGCGGTACATTTTTTAGTGCCAAGTGTTCCTTTTTATGACTTTAGGACTTTTGTGGCATTTTTTTTATTGCCATTATTAATTTGGACACCTTTTATTTTTATTTACATTTCTGTTTTATTTGTTGTTTGTTATTTATCATGACAGTAAAAACAGCACAGACAGGATTCTTCCAGCTTTGGCAGGAATAATAAAAAAAAAAGAAATGTGTTCATGTTGGACCTCATCATCCATCAGAAGAAACTTGAATGAGAAAATGAGAAAATTTCGGCAATATAAATATGTTAAAAAATGAATTAATAAGCTTCCCCTGCTCCTCTCTTTCCCCTCCGTAGGTAACGCCATCCAGGCGTACGGTAACGGGACAGATGTTGGTGTGTGGCAGCCGATGTCTCCCGTCCAGACCACCACCTCCACCACTACGCCCTACCAGAGGAACCGCGAACGCAACCCCAACACCATCGACAACAACCACATCAACACAGACCCGAGCATCTATCACTTCTGTGGCAGTCTACAGGTGAGACACACACACACACACACACACACACACACACACACACACACACACACACACACACACACACACACACACACACACACACATACACACACACACACACACACACACACACACACACACACAGGATGAAGCTAGTGTTGGTGTCTGAGTGCGAGTGTGTTCAGAGTCTCGAGACCTTCCTGGCATCTAATTTTTGGACATAAACCCTCCTGTTGTCCTCTAGTCAAGGAAGGAAGGGAGGAAGAAGGAAGGAAAGGAGGAAGGAAGGGAGAAAGAAGGAAGGGAGGGAGGGAGGAGGGAAGGATGGAAGGGAGGAAGAAGGAAGGAAGGAAGGAGGGAGGGAGGAAGGAAGTAACGGAGGAAGAAGGAAGGAAAGGAGGGAGGAAGTAAGGAAGGGAGGAAGGAAGAAAGAAGGAAGGAGGGAGGAATGAAACAGGGAATGAAAGGGAGGAAGGAAGGTAGGAGGGAGGGAGAAAGGAAAAGAGGAATGGACAAAGGAAGGACAGAGGAAAGAAGGAAGGTAATGGGTAGGAAAGAAAGAGAAAAGAAGGAAGGAACAAAGGAAGGAAGGAGGGAAGTAAATAAGGAGGGAGGGAGGAAGGAAGAAAGGAAAGAGAGAGGAAGGAAAGAAAGATAGAAGGAGGTAGGGAGGAAGGACATATGGAAGGAAGGAAGGAAGGGAGGAAAGAAGGAACAGTCAAAACAGACAGGATCAATTTGACCCGGGAGGACGACACAAAAGTTAAACATTTTCTTTGGAAAATAAAAGTTATCTTACATGAATTTCTGAACTCTTATCGTCTAAATTGCTGATCCTTCACATCAGTCTCACTATGTATATCGACAGTGTCTGCTGTCTTACTCGATGTCTATTTGTCGGCCACCCCCCCAAAGTCTGGAACGAGCTGCTTCTGCATGTCAGACTCACGATTATTCATCAACAATCTCATTAAAGCACCAATTGTCATCCCTACAATATCGTCAAAATATCGATATTGAGGTATTTGGTTAAAGATATCATGCATCCAGCTTGTGTTCATGTGTGTTTCCTGATGTGTGTTGGCCTGTTGTGTGTATGATCAGCAGTTGACACACTCATGTATAGATCCCCTGTGTGAACCTGAATGCACCGGCCCCACTGTGCATGATAAGACTGTGAAACTGTATTTCTCAGCTGGAGCAGCCACTCCTGCTCAACAGGAGCAACACTTATCTGGCTGATGAAACAGAGGGATCACTGGCGGCAATCCTGAACACCAGTGATGGGCTCCTCCTGGGTCAGGGAGGAAGTGAGGATAATACTGTCATCACCGACAGAGTGATGATAGGGACTCAGAGACTCCTTTCACGTAACACAATAATATCCCAACCCCATGCAGCATCATAAAGGCGCCGCAGTTATTGTTTACCGACATTTACAGAAAATCCTCCGGCGGGATTTACTGACATTACACCTTTAAACTATCTTACTGCAAACAGACATTTTAATTATAAACATTATGTTTTTATGCGTGTGTTGTTATTATTTATGATGGTCATTACGGTTGCAAACAGTGTCTGCATTGTAGCTGCTGCACAGGAGAACATTGTGCTTTTAAGAGGATTTATCACCTTTTTTGTGATTTTCAGTTATTTTTATACTGTTATAATGTCGATATCTCTGTTAAACATGCTCAAAGTTACAGAACCTGAGGTGAATGTATTAAAAACGCCATCTTCTAGTCAAACACCAGAGCTTCAGCCTGCTATTAACGCTCCATTTCTTACTTCTACTTCCCCATCAAACTGACATCAGATCATTTTCCAACAGATGGCCGTCATTTCTGAGCCTGTTGTTGTTCTATTGTCCGTGTGCATGTTGTGGATCGGATTCAGGCTTGAACTCGTGTGGTTGTTTGTGACAATTTTCCATTTTGAATAAAGAACAGCTGGCAGAAGTTTGCCAAAGGGGGCAGCATGTGAGAGCTGGTGCTCCTCATCAGGAGGAAGGCTTAAAAGAAACAAAGTTCCAAACATTTGAGGTGAACATACTTAAAAATGCCACCTTTAAGTCAAAAATGCCACCTTTAAGTGGAGTTACTTCTATTTCCCAGATCAAACTGATCATTTTAATATTTTGCTTCTGAGGTTGTTTTGTCACTTGTATGTGACAATTTTACATTTTTAGTAAACAAATGAGGATAAAAAGGCAAAATCTGACTGCTAACATCCAGCCAAGCAGAACAGAGGCAGGTTTTAAAGAGACAGGAGCTAAAACGGCCTGTTTCACACAGAGGCTGAACTGAGGAGCTTCATTAAGGACCAGTAGAAGATAAATAAGGAGTTTTTAACTGGAAATAATGCAAAGATATTCCAGTAGAACCATAGAATAAAACATAGACCTAGAAATATTCTTTAAGTCTCTTTGAAATTCATATTTTTTGATAGAGACCTGCCATAAAGTCTTTCTTAGCGATGAAATTAAATGTGATATTTAACATGTTACAGCCAGTCAGAGATCAGATCGGCACCCTTGAAAAGTCATGTCAATGAATTTGGGAGTCACAGAAGATTGCAGTCATTCTTTTTGAATTTAGACAGATTGTGCCTTTAACTTTTTCAGGACTGTTTTCAGAGGTTAGAATTTAATCATATCACCCTACATACACACACACACATACACACACACAGACACACACACACACATACACATACACACACACACACACACACACACACACACACACACACACACATGCATGCAGACATACAGTCCTGCAAATTTAGTTAGCACAACACACATAGATATTGCGGATAGATGCAATTTCACACTCTTGGCTGCACACAAAAAAAATATACACAGATCCAAGTACACTCACTCGTTGTCAACACACACACACACACACACACACACACACACACACACACACACACACACACACACATTTACACACTCACACAGTCTGTACTGATAATGAGCTTTGTTGGTGTACTGGTGCGTGTGTGCTGTTGGCACCGCTCTGATAGTACGTCAAGTACAAGTTAATGAGAGAGTTGTTGTGTTAAACCACTTCTCTGTGGTGTGTGTGTGTGTGTGTGTGTGTGTGTGTGTGTGTGTGTGTGTGTGTGTGTGTGTGTATGGTTTTGTGTGTGCGGAGGCATCAAGGCAGCCTATGCTGTTGTAATGACACACTCAGGGGACAGGCCTGTCAGAAGACTCACTCCACTCTCCTCATTGATCTCTCTGTCTCTCTCTCTCTATTTCTCACACTCACACACACGCACACGCACACACACACACACACACACACACACAGAATAATAACCATTAACCAGTGACTCTGAGCCTCTCCACTTCCATCCAGTGACAGCCCAGCAACACTTAGCAGCAGTGCATTTACCTCAGTTTGAACGTTAAGAATCAAAGCTTGGACAGGGAGGAAAGTAGAAAGGTGTCTTTTTAGGACGCGGAGACCTGTACGCCTTCCTTTTTCCCTTTTGGCAATGTTCACAAATCAAGTTTGACTCCTTTGTGCAGACAGTGGGATAAAAAAGTTTTGACTGTATGCTTCAAATTAAATTAGATGAAATCCAGCTTTCTATTTTGTCTTCATTTCATGTACTCAGAAGTCTAGTTTTCTCTCGTCGTGTTGTTTTATTTTTCCACTTATTTTATGTGACGTGACAGGAAACCTTCTTTTGAGGTTTTATAGGAAATTAAAAACACTAAGGCATTTTATTTTCATCACACAACAGGGCTGAAGGACCCACAGCGAACCCACCACAGATAAAACAACACACACACACACACACACACACACACACACACACGGTTTGCAAGCCTCAGGGCTACATCAGCCTGTTCTTATGAATATAGTTGACTCCAAAGCAGACAAGAAGTGCCCTGGACAAATATGGAAATCTACCACATGCTAATGTGACTTTTCCGAACGGGCAGGTATTAGGCAAATCCAAAACACGTGGACGCAAGGCATGAATACATTATTATTTTGTTGATGTCCAAATCTTTTTATGAATTGGAAATAAGCTACTGCCAGTTGTTTTAATATAATAGGATACTTTACAAGGTATGCAAAAGGTTTATATGGTTTACAAGTGTGTGTGATGTAATTTAAAGGGTCAGTTCACCTAAATTATAAACAAAAAACCTCAGTGGTTTCTACTCATGCAGATATATTTGGCTTTATTTGCAAATACTTCTACCATCTCCAGCAAGATTTCTGCCTCCACCTCAATTCAATGGAGGTCAGTGGAATTTCATGAGTGATGCTCACAGGATTGAAATAAATGACATTTGATAAAATCAGCAGTTGTGTTTTGGAGGAACTCTGGAAACTCCCAAGAATATGTTGGATATGTTTTTTTTTTATGGGAACAACTTTCAACCAAAGTAAAAGTCCCTATAGATATGTTCACAGCTTTTTAATTATTTAACCCTTTGATGCATGAATTATCATCTCAGTCAGGATCTTTTTTTCCTAAGTGTCTTCGTTTCTCTTAAATATTTGAACTTCATTTTATTTTTCATCAAATTACATTACATTATAATAGCATACATCAACCAACAAAATGCACAGCAGATGAAGTGATAGTGTATGGGATGATGCACTAGTGTCCACTGTGGTCAAAAATCCATCATCATGCATATAAAAAAAAAACAGCTTTTGAATAGCCGTCCATTGTAGTGACCACTATGCATGAAAAGATGAATGTGATTGCAGCTGGTCTGTATTGTATTGAGATGGGAAGAAAAGTCACAGATATTAATATAATAATAATAATAATAATAATAAATCACATTTATATAGTGCTTTATGTGGTACTCAAAGTCGCTTTACATTACATACACACAAGAATACGGTGGGAGCTAGGTGGGGAAGGCTAGTGTAAAAAGGTGTGTTTTGAGTGCAGATTTGAAAGAGGAGAGGGGTGGGGAGATTTTGATTTGAGGGGGGAGTGACTTCCATAGGGTGGGGGCAGCAACTGAGAAGGCCCGATCACCCCAAGTCCGGCGCTTTGTCCGGGGGACTTGCAGCAGGTTGGCAGAGACGGACCTGAGGGATCGGGAGGGGGCGTGGTGATGAAGGAGGTCAGCAAGGTGGGGGGGGGGGGGGGGGGGGGGCTAGGTTGTTGAGGACCTTGTAGGTGGTGAGAAGGATTTTGAAGTTGATTCGGTGTTTAATTGGAAGCCAATGAAGTTCACGGAGGACATGTGTGATGTGAATATGTAAAAACCCAGGCAAAACAAACATCTGCACAGCTGGATGGTATGAGAGGTAAATGAGTAAACATGGTTAATTAGCTCCATTTATTCGGTTTTTACAAAATCAGGGGAAAAAAACCCAAATAATAACTGATATTGAGTTTTTTGTCTGTCTTTGTATTCAAACACCTGTCAATCATTTTATAGGGAAAGAAGTCTCTGAGTGTAGTTTTTTGATGTTTGGATGATTACAGTTGGATCACGTCTCTTATTTCAGCTCGACAAGTCTGCTAAAATAAAATTGGATTGTAAATTGCTTAATTTGTAAGTTTTAAATCATAGTAAAAGACATTATAACGATAATAAAACCAATGCAGGTGCAGATGGAGCCTTACTTCTAAATGAAATCTGCATTTTAACATTCACATTGACGTGTAATTGTACAAATGTTTGATTGGTAAACATTCAGAGTGTCGTCAGGATTTCACACTATTATCATTATTGTCTGCAGTTGTGAGACGTGAAGGTGTTTAACCTTTGTGTCGTCCTCCCGGGTCAAATTGACCCTGTCTGTTTTGACTGATCCTTCTTCCCTCCCTCCCTCCCTCCCTTCCTTCCTTCCTTCCTTCCTTCCTTCCTTCCTTCCTTCTTTCCTTCCTTCCTTCCTTCCTTCCTTCCTTCCTCACTTCCTTTCCTCCCTCCTTTTTTCTTTCCTTCCATATTTCCTTCCTTCTTTCCTTTCCTCCCTTCCTTCCTCCATCCTTTTCTTCCTTCCTCCCTACCTCCTTCCTTCCTTCCTCCTTTTCTTCCTTCCTTCCTTCCCTTCCTCCCTCCTTTCCATCCTTCTTCCTTCCTTCCTTCCTTCCATTTTTCCTTCCTTCCTTCCATCTTTCCTCCCTTCCTTCTTTCCTTTCCTCCCTTCCTTTCTCCATCCCACCTTTTCTTCCTTCCTTCCTTCCCTCCCTCCTTCCTTCCTTCGTTCCTTCCTCCCATCTTTCCTTCCTTCCTTCTTTCCTTCCTTCCTTCCTTTCTTCCATCTTTCCTTCCTTCCTTGACTCAAGGACAACAGGAGGGTTAATGCATCTAAACAATGACTCTGAACTCACCATGAAACACGAACTGATGAAGCTTGTGTTTAGTCATCGTGTTCCTCAGACCACTTCTTTTTTATTTTTTTTGCTACCACGCTTGAAATTCTCGGCTTGTTCCCGTGTTTTGGGAGCTTTTATGCAGAGACCTGAAACTACAACATGATTTATAGACATCATTCCACTGGAGCCTTTTTTTCTGTTTAGCACCGAAGCAAAAGTGTAATAACAGAGTACGGTTTCTTCACTTTCTGTATTACCAATGCCTGCTGCAGTATACACTCCGTTGTTTTTAATGTCCAGATTCACAAAACTGAACATTGGAGTCATTTATTATTCTGTCACACCTACAGCAAGTGCACACACACACACACACACACACACACACACACACACACACACACACACACACACACACACACACAGGAAGAAGGAAGGAAAGGAGGGAGGAAGGAAGAAGGAAGGAAAGGAGGGAGGAAGTAAGGAGGGGAGGAAGGAAGAAAGAAGGAGGGAGGGAGGAATGAAAGAGGGATGGAAAGGAAGGAAGGAAGGTAGGAGGGAGGGAGGAAGGAAAAAAAAGGAATCGACGAAGGAAGGACAGAGGAAAGAAGGAAGGTAATGGGGAGGAAAGAAAGAGAAAAGAAGGAAGGAACAAAGGAAGGAAGGAGGGAAGGAAAGAAGGAAGGAAGAAAGGAAAAAGAGAGGAAGGAAAGAAAGAGAGAAGTAGGGAGGAAGGAAGGACAGATGGAAGGAAGGAAGGGAGGAAAGAAGGAACACACACATGAGCCAAAACTTTAGTTGCATTCACTTACAGTACAGCATCCAGATTTCTTATCTTAAACCCACAAACTACTACTTCCCAAACTCTCAATCAGATGCTTCATTTAGAGAAAAAACAAACCCAAAAAAAAAAATATATATATAAATATAAGTTGTTCAGATTGCTGATTATAGGGCACCTCTTCTCCAAATGAGCAAATCAACTCATTGTGGACTTGCAATCAACACGAGTGGTAATCAGTTTCAATCTGTTTAGAAATTAACCAGAACCAGAGGAGAGAGAGTGAAGATTAGCATCGTGATCCATCATCGCTGAACAAATGTCGTGTTATTTGTAGATTTCGTCCTTTTTTGTGAGCATTTTGTATAATATTTGTAAAACTCGAGACATATTGTAGTTGTAGCTTTTTAATTAGACACATAAAAACATGTATTCCTTATAGAGTAAACTCTGAGATAGACATGCTTTATGTTGATATTATGTTAGTTATTGCTGCTTATTACTAATATTAAAATCACTCCAGATCTGATCATTTCTATCTATCTCACCCTCTCTGGAAAATCTGTTCATCCTTTTTTTTTTTTTTTTCAGGGTACAATTTATGTCCAGTTAAGGTTCAGTGCTGAAGGGGGTTAATGTAAGGGAGTATATTTTACCTTCTGTCACAAGCCAACAATCAAACCTGCATTCATTTATGTTTTTTGGCTGATTAAGTGCAGTATAATAATCTGTAAAAGGGTCAAAGAGGTTTTTTTGTGTCCATTTGGTTTAGTCAAATATAAAGGGGTTAAAATGTGAAAATAAACGTATGAATAACTTGCACACGTTCTTTTTTTGTGGACCCAGCATCAAATTTTAATCCATTTTGAGAGAATATATTAGAGGATTATGGCAAAAATGTCTAAGTGGTGTAACCATAAAAACTTTTTACCAAATAATTCAACTTGCTTAAAAACACTAAATTCTCAATAAAACACCATATCAACTAGTTTGGCATGATCTTACATTATAACTTTTTATATTAAATAAAGGTAATGGAATACAATTGTTCTAAATATTACATTTAATCTGGTAACCATGGAGACCAGGAAACATTTACATTAGTAAAAACACTTATATACATTGGATAACATATTTAATATGTATCATTCTTTTGTGGTTACACCATTTGACATTTTCAGGAGAATTCAGTTATTTATCACTGACCCAAACACAACATTGATCATGATATAAAGTTGATGTGATGAACATGTTAGCACACTTATTTACCTTGACTTCATAAATCTAAATCCAGTACTCAGTCTCCTTCTAGCTTTGCTTTGGTCTCCTCCGACTCCTGAGGGAAATATCTGGCTTCTTCTATCAATCTGCTAAATGCTCCGCTAGTCATTAGTACATCATCCGTCTACAGACAATCTGCTGACCTTCACACTCTGCGTTTTTATCAGAGCTTTTTTTGCTGAAAACAACATCCTGCAACATCCTGCTGGAAATGAGTTTAATGAAATCCTTGAGACTGAACCAAAACAATAAAGTTGGGAACCATAAAACCAAAACCAGTTAAGAGATGCCAAAAAAAAAGCTCCTCAGAACTGCAGACGCTGCATACATCGATAATCCTCTTGTCTCGAGCGACTCTCCTTTTCACACGTAAACAATCATTTAATCCATCGTTAATAGAGAAAATATTACTTGTAGCAGTTTTTAAAGCTGCAGTCTTAACTTAAAAGTGTTTTATTTGTCTGACCTTTCTCCAGACACTTAAAAAGTCCTGACTAGGTTTTCCAGACAAGAGTTTTCTCTCGGGAGCTAAGGATGAAATAACAGGGTGTTCATAGTCTTAAAGGTGGTAAAGGTCTACAATTTGACCGCAGTTCACGTCCCCTCTCCAAAAATCATTGTTAGTTTTGTCTTCCTGTCGTAGTTGAACTAGTAGTGAGTCAAATTTAAAGGGGTTAAAATGTGAAAATAAACGTATGAATAACTTGCACACATATTTTTTTTTGTGGACCCAGCATCAAATTTCTGCTTTTAATCCATTTTGAGAGAATATATTAGAGGATTATGGCAAAAATGTCTAAGTGGTGTAACCATAAAAACTTTATTACACTGTATCAACTAGTTTGGCATGTTCTTTGTATAAGTCCACTTAAATACACTGTAGGTGGATAAAATATATAATATTTATCATTATTTTGTGATTACACCATTTGACATTTTCAGGAGCATTCAAAACTTAAACTTGCTTAAAAACACTAAATTTTCAATAAAACACCATATCAACTAGTTTGGCATGATCTTACATTATAACTTTATATATTAAATAAAGGTAATGGAATACAATTGTTCTTAATATTACATTTAATCTGGTAACCATGGAGATCAGGAACCATTTACATTGATTTAAATGAAGTAATTATTAGTATAAGTCCACTTAAATACACTGTAGGTGGATAAAATATTTAATATTTATCATTATTTTGTGGTTACACCATTTGACATTTTCAGGAGCATTCAGTCTTACTTTTGGTAAAAAAAAATGGTGCAAATGTCATTTCAAATGACATAAAACCAACAAAAATACTAAATGTACATTTTAACAAACCTGATGCTGCTTTTAAGACATTTTTTTATAGATATGTTTGATTTGCTCATCTTGCCAACCCTTATTTATCACTGATCCTTATGCCATGTCATTTTAATAGTCCTTCATTAATTTCCTATGAAACACATTAAAATTGCTTTATCACTGTTGTCGTCACAGAGCAATAGGGTGTGTGTGTGTGTGTGTGTGTGTGTGTGTGTGTGTGTGTGTGTGTGTGTGTGTGTGTGTGTGTGTGTGTGTGTGTGTGTGTGTGTGTGTGTGTGTGTGTGTGTGTGTTTTAAAGAGAGAATCAAAGACAGCGTGTTTGAGTGTGCGACATCCATTGAATGATAAATGTGAGATGAAGTCTGGGTTTGACTGTCCCTCTGCGCTCAGCCTCGCTCTCCTTCTCCTCTCAGTGTAAATACCAGAAGCATTAAACGTTTAACAGCCTCTCTGGGTAAATTCTCCAAGGTTATTGTAGGTTTTTTTTTCTCCTAAATTTAGCTCCATTTTATAATTCTGTTTCTTCCAATCTGGTTTTTTTTATGATCAGAGCGGCTATGGAGCTCTCGTAAATGTAAACGCTGAATGTGATTCGGTGGCTATTTGAACACTGATGCTTGTGTCCGGTTTGTACCTGTTGTGTAAACATATTGACGGCATTTTAAGTCTAATTACATTGTAGATGGCACCATTGATTGTTGATCAGAGCTAATTAATTACTGCAGATTCTGTGTCGACTTTCAGTTCAAGCTAAAAGTGTTGCAGCTGTACAAGCATCAAAAATATGCTGAGTCGTTATGATGATGAGAAAATTACATAAAGAACCAATCAATCAAAAGTTGAGATGTTTGACTGGTTCTGTACAGATGTTTTTAACCCTTACATGCTGTTCAGGGTCACATTTCACCCATTTTTTACATTTAAGAGCTGCAAAAACAGCAATACTCATTTCCTCTTTTCCTAATGTGACCGTGAATATCCAAAAATGGAGATAAAACACATCATTTTTTAAATTTTTGTGCAGCTGATACACATTTTTGGGTATGAAAATGTTGATTTTTTTGACTAATTTGACTTTTTTCTATTACAAAATGTAAAAATCACCATTCAAACATGTTGCTGTATTCTTTATATTCTATAAAAATGTTCTCCTGGACCATAAAACAGTGATTTTAAATGTCTTTTTTTCCCCATAAATAAATATAATACACTCTTTATTAATGACTGATGGAGGAATTTATGAATGTGAATTGGTGAAGAGACTGATTATGAGTCAGAATATGAACAGTATGTGAGAGCTATTCTGGAAACTGCAGATCCAAATATGCTCCGTGACCCCAAAGCTTGGAGGCGAAGTGCGGATGTGTTCCTGATAAACAAGTTTAGAACATAATACATCTTCTTTTTTTCTTTTTTTCTAAATGTTTTTTAATGTTTTTGCCAACATTTCAGAAATTTGAGTTCAGTGCGGATATTGCAGCAACATCTGGAACATATAACCTTTTTCATTTGGATCATTGACATTAACAAACAACTATAACTACAAACAGAAATCTTCATTTAATCAGTTTCTTGTGTGTGTGTGTTTTTTTTTTTCTGGATGTTTGATTATGATTCTTTGTGTTTTTCTTTTCCAGGCTCAGAAATTGAAGTCAAACTCAACTGTTGATGGCGTCTTATGTGTGGTAAGTTTACTGTCAGTTATATTGTACAATAATATATATTAATTGTATTTTTATTTAAAACATAATCTACTTTCATTTTATGTGACGGGAGTTATTTTGCAAGTTTTACCACATTAACTCTAAATCACGTGTACTTGACATTATTGTCAAAGCAAACTTTAACTTTTAATTAATTTCTCACATTGTAGGCCATCATTGTTCTCTATTAATTTAACTGTACCCCTCAAATCTTGAGATCGTCATGCAGTCCATCACAGTAACTATTTCTTAACACATTTACTTATTTCTTTACAATTATTTTGCAGGTAAAATGTTTGTTAAGCAGCTAAAATCTCACATTTCCTACATTACATCATCCTTGAAGCTTACATTGATATATTGATATATGATAATACAACTCTGACACAAATTAAAGGTTTAAAATCTATGAATTGACAAATTACTTGCCAGTCAAGTTGATTCTTGCAGTGTTTCTGGAGACCTTACCTAACTTATTTGTTTATGTTAAAGCCAAAATCTCAAATTTCTTACATTATAGCATCCTTAAAGAAATCCATTTTTTTGGAGTCCCTGTTTATAACTGAGACTGAGAGACCACGATAATAATTTGACAAAAGGTAAAGGTGCAAATGCCATGTAGTGACAAATGACTGCAGTGTATCTGGATACTGGTGCTATAGATAAAGTTTGGACATTATTTTCTACCAAAGAATATCCTCCGTTTTCATCTTAACCTGAGAAAACCTGCACAAACATGTGTAAATATTTAATACTTATTCTTTTGTGGTTACACCATTTGACATTTTCAGGAGCATTCAGTCTTACTTTTGGTAAAAAATGGTGCAAATGTCATTTCAAATGACATAAAACCAACAAAAATGCAAAAAGATGCACATTTGATCAAACCTGATGCTGCTTTTAAGACAATTTTTAAAGATATTTATGCAGTTAAAATGTCTGTTAAGCAGCTAAAATCTCACATTTTATTACATTAGATCTTCCTTGAATAAATACATTGATATAAGAGGATAAAACTAAAGGTGCAACATCCGTGTAGTGACAAATAACTGCAGTGTACTTGGATGCTGCTGCTATAGATAAAGTTGGGACATTACTTCTTAACCTGAGAAAACCTGCACAGAGAAGAAATCTCAAGTCATTTCTCAGTTTTATCTGAGGAAAACAATTTTATTTAAGATCACAAGGCAATTGCCCGAGTTATCAAATCATCACAAACTCTAATCCAGCCTCTGTTGGAAGTCTCTGACCTCCGTCTGACAGTGATTGCCACAGCAGTCCTCCCTGCCTCCTTTGTAAACTCCTGTTCTTTGTAGTTCCTTTGAGGCTGAAATGGGAACGTTGCTTTTCTGGTTGGCTTTTAAAGTTCACTGTAAATGTCATTGTACAATAATAAGGCACTGTTATGCACCGGACTGACATTTAATAGAGGCAGGCACAGGTCTGGAGGAGATGACCCAGCAGTTAGCTTGCAGCTTTATTAGCAAGCCAAAGACTGGTGGGGAAGCTCTCTATATATATCTATACACACACACACACACACACACACACACACACACACACACACACACACACACACACACACAGCTTTCCACGGTGGCATTTTAGTTATAAAAACAACCTTTCCGTGTTTTACTTTGTCATCCCAGCTGAATACAATTGAAGACTTTTTATACATGATATCATTAAAATAAAATGTCTGATGTCTTCAAGTGAAGCGCGAATGAATTAAACATAACCTCCATTTTTAATTTTTTTCTCCCTTGATCCTCATAATTATGTGTGTTTTCATTTGATTGTATTTCCCAGTCTCTTGTTAAGCACTTCTGTTACTTTTTAAATGTGCTCCATAAAAAGGGAAAATAGACCTTTAATACCTCAAAAAGTGACAATGACACTTTGTTAGAAGTGTTTTGCTGCATTTAATGTTATTGTTGGTTGAGAAAAACTACGAGAGATTAAGGAACTAATTTTACATCTTTGAGTAAGAGGAAGTTGATATACAGTCTATGAACCTTTGCAGCAGCTTAATGATACTTCTACTTTAAGGTCAGACTTAAACACACAGACTCACTGTATATTAGAGAAAGCTAAATTAGTTTTTCTATTAGTCACTAGTGCACTTCTTTTAATAGTTGTGATTTTACTTGATTTTACATATTTTGTAACTACTTTTTTAAACGACTTTTGCTACTATGTACTATTTTTATTGTTATTTGTATTCATATATTCCATCTTATATTACATTCATGATTTTATTTATGTCCTTTTTCTTTCTTTTTTTTACATTGTTTTACACTACTTCATTTTTTTTTAAAGTAAATGTTTCCTGATCTCCATGGTTACCAGATTAAATGTAATATTTAGAACAATTGTATTCCATTACCTTTATTTAATATAACAAGTTATAATGTAAGATCATGCCAAACTAGTTGATATGGTGTTTTATTGAGAATTTAGTGTTTTTAAGCAAGTTGAATTATTTGGTACAAAGTTTTTATGGTTACACCACTTAGACATTTTTGCTATAATCCTCTAATATATTCTCTCAAAATGGATTAAAAGCAGAAATTTGATGCTGGGTCCACAAAAAAAGAATGTGTGCAAGTTATTCATACGTTTATTTTCACAATTTAACCCTTTAAATTTGACTAAACCACATGGACACAAAAAACCATCATTGACCCGTATATATATATATTTTATTTTGTAACCATACTAAACTGTCTCTCCTTTCTTCTGTGTCTCCCTTAGGACCCTCAGATAGACGGTCCGAGCACATCCAACGCCATCCTGAAAAACTCAGCTCCCTCCAGACGGCCCGCAGATCTGGTCTCTCTGCTGCCCCCGCTGCTGTGGCTGTGGTACTGCACCCTGCCTGCGCTGTCCTCGCCGGGCGTCTTGTAGCCTCACCGCTTTACAGCCACAAAAACTACAACGGACTGACAAACACACATTTGTATTATAAAAGAAAAAGCAAAACAAGAAATTATATCCTTTCTTCTCAGTAATACCTGTTGTACTTTTATTTCCCCCTCTGGATTCTGTCTCTCTTTTTTGATTCCTACTTTGCTTTTTTAAATGAATTTTTTGGATTTTTTTTGTTATTTGTTGGGTTTTTTTGCATTGCAGCTGTGTGCTAAGCAGTGATCTACTTTTATGTGTAACTCAGTTTGGCTGTGTGTTCCCTTTTTTGGGTTAATTGAGGGGAAAAAAGGGGGGGATTTAAAGCTTCTGTGTTGCTCTATTGGGCAAAAATGAGAAAAATACTCGAGGACCACATTCCACTAAATACAATGACAGAACACACACACACACACACACACACACACAATGTAAATTAGCATCGATTTTCAACGTCGCCAAATCAGTTTTCACTCACGTCTGTTTGTGTGTTGAGGCTATAGGTGGGTTCTTTTGCTTAAAAAGTCACAGTCAGTTCAGTAACGGCTACATTTTATCACTTGGGCAGCCCCTTTTTTTTTTTTTTAGGTGTTATTCAGTCTCCTCTCCTGGTGGTTTGTGTATGTTTTAAATGACGTGATTTGGTATTTTACATTTTTTATGAGCTAAATGAAAAGTTAACCTGAGAGCCTTTTAATGTTAAAAAAAAACCAACAAAAAAATGCCCAAATAAGTCTTTAGTGTAGCTCATACTGAACACACATCGCCGCTGGCAAAAGCACACAGGCGAAGACCCACAAACACATACGGCACACGTTCACACATTCAGACAAACACACACACACACACACACATAGTGACACAAACATACACACACAATGCCAAGGCTTTCTGCTCCCTTTTTGTTTTTTTTTTCTTTTTTACACCTTGAGTGATACTCAGAGATCACAGAACGGTAGATAGGTTAAACGCTGCTGTGGATGGCTGAATCCACTCGACTCATTAGTGATTGTACATAACTTGTAATTGTTAAAAAGTCAAAGCCATGTTCAGTGTTTCTCTTTTTGAAGCTGACAGAGAAGCTGCTGCAGTTTCACCTGAATGATTAGTTTTTTTGGGGGGGGAGTTTTGATGTACTTTGCTGCACACTGCGTCCACAAAAACAAAGCTGAGGAGCTATAAAAAAACAAAACAAAAAAAAAAAATAGGCTAATTGTTGTAGAGTATATTCAACAGTAACTCTCACACCATCCATCGCTCTGACGTTCAAAGCATCCTTCTTCTGTCACTTCAGTGTTACGACTTATTGCCTCGATTGTGTGAAACTGTCAAAAATACGTTGAGGAGGAGGAAGAGGAGGCGTTCGCTTCAAATGTGACTGTTTGCTAAGCCCCCCGCCACCTTTACTGCCGCTACATCTGTCAAGCTTTGCATGCTAGCACGGCGCACACTGTCGGCAGTTTTTTCCCCGCTCGAAAATTGGAAGAATTGGGGCTTCGATTTCAGGCTGAAGTACGCAAAAGTAGTAGAGTGACCATCTAAATCAGCTGTAGCTAGCTAGTTCATTAACAGAGTGATGTGTGCTGGCTGTAAAACTTACTTAGATTACTTTTTCAAAATGTTTTGACATTTATGTTGGATATCTTGATAACTCTGCACTGAAATATATAAACTAGAACTGATACTGTAGGTGTGATGTAGGAGACGTGCAGATAAAGGAACAGGTTAAAGCTAATTAGCCCTACAGCATTATCAGAAACGTTTAATATTAGACTGTTATGTGGTGGAAACTAACTCGATTTGAATGCTTTTATATTAAAAATAACAAACTTGGACAAGCAACCGAGAGAGAGTTAGTAAAAATCTCCAAACCCCAAAAAAGCTGCACAGAGTTGCTAATGTTACCCTAAACTTTAATGAGGTAACTCCAGCTCACATACAGTAGATTTACTGGACCTGAACTGGGCTTTATTTTCTAAATATTACCCTATAACCCCACAAAATAATAAACTTGGAGTCATATATGCTTATTTGTTGGCTTTAAAAGTTAAAAAAGTGACACCATCCTCCCAAACTCTTTATATATTAATCATCAGTGTTACTAGAAGCCAATGCACACACATTTTGACACGTTGAATAAACCCAAAGCTTGACAGACTTTTACCCTACCTAGCTACAGTTGCTACGCTGTGATTGGAGAGGGGTTTAGCAAACGGCCATTCTCTATTTTTTATTAACGTAAGGAAAACATGTGACACGTGACTTATGTAATGTGTTTAAATCATTTAAATCAATCATTTTTATATATATATATATATACAGCTGCTGCTCCCCGAGGACTGCTTCGGAAGAATTTTTAAAAAGTCACATTCAGTCCTAAAAATGTAGACGAGCAGTTTTTTTGTTGTTTTTTTTCAATTCCCTCGACAGGAAACTTTTAATTTCGACAGACTTTTCCGACAAGAAACGACACGCGATGAGGACGTTTTACATACATCACTGTGGCATGTTCACCAAAAATTTAAAAATGACATCATCCATGTGGACGCTGACAGGAGCATTTTTCAACAGACACACACTTTGCTTGGGTTTATGTAGCTTCTCAAAAAAAAAAAAAACATGATAATGTATAGTACAACTTAAATGTTATTTACCGAGCATAAAAAACATGGTATATGCACTGTTATGTACTTCTTGGCTGAAAACTTATAAATTGGACAAAAATAAATGTCTGATGATATTCTATTCCAGAGCATTGTGAGCTATTTTGACATTCAGATACAACATAGAGTACGTTGAATAAGCCAGAATATTGTTTTTTATAACAACTTATATGTATATTTCTCCCAGTATGTACATGATTGTGGAATATTATTGCATCTGAGAAAGAGGATATCAATGTAACTCTCCTTACTTGTAGTTAACTGTATTTCCTAAGCATATTGTTTTGTACCATAGCCCCCCCCCCCCTCCTCCCCCCATTTATGACGTTGCTTAAAAATATATAGTATTGATTTTTTTGGCTAAGATTTAAAACTTATTTTTCTATCTTTTACTAATGTTTTTTCGCTTTTTTTTTGATGAGTAGAAGTGAATGAAAGCCACAAATAACTCAATTTGTTTAAAAAAAAAACTTGTCTATGACTTTACTGTAATTATGTTGGTTTTAACGCTAAAATAATTGCGGTGACAATGACGAGAAGTTGAGCAAAAAAGGGGGATTTGTGAATACATGGTGAGTGAGAAGGCAAATATATTATATAAAATTGCATTTACAAGCTTTTTGATGATATATTTGACTAGAAAAGGATGATTCCCACAGATTGTATGAGTGCACTTTTGATGGGGGAAGCTAAGAGAAATGTTACGCAACAAAAACTCTTAAAGGGACGGTTTACATTTCTCAGACTTGGGTTTTATGTCTGATCATTTTATATTTCAATCCCAGAGTCGAATCTTCACCGAGCCCTGGAATTTCTTAGCTGCGCCACTTTGGGGAATATGAGATAAAAGTAAAAGTTTATAAAAAAGTTTGTTCACCTTTCTTTGAAGACTACTCTGATCTCGGTAGTCCTCAAAACTGGGATCCTACTTTTTTGGGGGGGAAAAAAAGATACTGAATATTTTTGCTGTCCATCTCCATCTCCATCTGTTGTTTAAAAATGACCAGAAATGGCTTTTTTTTAAGGAGATGCAGACTCCCCTCAGCTATCCCCGGCATCATTAACTTCTTAGCTTGTGAAAATGTAAAATCTATTGTACAAAAAGTTATAATTAAAAACTGTTAAATCACCCAGACTGTGTATTTGTGTGTATGTGTGTGTGTGTGTGTGTGTGTGTGTACGGTGGTGTTATTTCACTGAACTAAGATGGAAAAAAAGAAAGAAGACGCAGTCACCTGGGAAAAGTCAGATAGGCGACACAAAAGGATTAAAAGAAAAGTTTTGGGTCATCTGAGGTGATCCCAACAGGCTGATAAGACCTCATGAGTTAATGTTGCCGACCTCGGGTTACCATGCCAAAAGGACACATGGAGAGCAAAGAGATGAGACAAGATAAAAGAAAGGTTTCTGATGACTTTTCAGACATGAGGTTAGGGGTTGGGGCTACAACACAGTGCTCAGACAGGCTGAGCACTGTATTATCTGGAGCTTCATGGGGAGACACATGAGGTAAACCAGAAACAATGGGGCATGAGTTAAGCCTGCACATAGATCCTCCATTGAGCTGAATGTGTTCACCTGAACGCAATCGGCTGAAGGAGTCAGTTGTGTTTAATTTGAATCTATTAATATCACTGTAATGTAAATATATATCTGAAGATAATTTGGATTTATGTGCTGACATTTTGACATAGCTGTTACTGGACTTTTCAATATCAATATATCCACCGATAATAATGTACATAAAAAGCACATTTTTTGCAGTGAATCTCCACATTCATGCAGGAAACAGAAGTCATACGCACCAGTTGTTATCAGCTGACAGCCTCTCATTGAATCAACACTCCTTGTCAGTCACAAACCAATCGCACCCATTCTCACAACAAAGCGGCCATTTAAATATGACTCCCTCCAATACTGTTGCTCACTCTGCTGCTGCTGCTGCTGCTGCTGCTGCTGCTGCTGCTGCTGCTGCTGCTGCTGCTGCTGCTGCTGCTGCTGCTGCTGCTGCTGCTGCTGGCAAAGCTTTGTCTCCACCACACCAGCCTCCACCTTTCTGGTTCAAGGTCCCATCATGGCTCAAAGGTCAATCAGATTGCTTTCGCCCCACTCTGTAATGGGTTTTTACATTGTGCTCCCTGCTTTGGCTCAGCATTCACTTGTGACAAAGATATGTAATGGAGGCATGATATTTTACAGCTTAACTATAAACTTTATTGTACAAAAAAGACATAAGTGCACTGAAACAGTAACATTCTTGGTATTTAATAATTATAAATTACTATAAATAATAATAAAAAACACATACAACAATACAATACAAACATGATGCATAAAATAATCAAGAAAAAGGATCAGATATACATAAAATGCTGCCTTTATAAATGTAATTATATATGTGTGCATATAATGTACTGTCAGCTGCTACTTCATTAGTTACACCTGTGCATACATGTAGAATTTAAAGCAGAGCTGTTGTATTGGATTGAATTAGAGTACACAGGTGAACCTAAAAAAGGAGGCCAGTGAGTGTACATGCTAATATATCTGTGATAGGCCAATATTAGTTGATCATCTGACTGATATATCGGCCTCCTACTGCTACTTCATTGCCAGTTATCAAATGATCCTTTAACTGGAGGTTAAACTGTATTTTAGCTCCGATGTGGTTTTCCATAAGGTTGGATAGTTATGATTTGAGTTATTGTGCAGCTAAAACTTCAATGTCAATTTGGTGGGATGAAGTGAAAACAGCCTCAATAAATCAATAAAATACTTTATATTCCATTCTCTAAACTTTCAGAGATGTTTATTTATTTAGCGAAGGGAAGTCTTCTATAACTGAAATCAATTCTCATTCAGTTTGCTCTCGCAAAAGAAACACTGAAATAAAATCAGCTGATATAAAGCAGAGCAGGCAGATGGCCGCCTGTTGAACAATTTCCAGCTTTTTAAGAATAAAATCAAATAAAAGAATGACAATTTGTTAATCACAGTATGAGTGTGCAGTGCGTATTGTGGGTATTTATCACTGACTGAGCAGCTGGTGTGTTATATACGTATGTAGTGCGAGGGCACGTGTAACCCACAGTAAAATATGAACAAATACAAACAATTCATTGAAGTGCATAAATAAGTTAAAACAGTTAAACTGTCACATTTTATTACATAAGAGTCATTAAAAAACTGTGTGATAATAATTTCATAGGAATGTTTAAAAATAGGCCTATATAAAATGCTTTAACGGTACTGTCCCTTTAAGAGATTCATGGTCCTTTGCCCTTTGACCCTGGCATGACGTAGCATAGCAACGGACCTGAGAGCAGATGAGAAGAGCAGAGAAACAAACGAATGATTATTTACCAGAGAGTGATTTAAGACCTGAAAAATAATAACTACGTGATTGGTGATTCACAAGAGCCTTATCTAATCAAACCACAACGGTTTTGGTGAGTTTCAACTTATTTTATTGTAATACCGTTGGTAATGTTTACACTTGTGGATGCTAGCTCAATGTTAATGTTGCAACTGTGTGAAGAAAGCCATTAACAAAAGCTGTTTAGCTGCTAATATTTTTCGGTTTATTAAGGGAACCAATTGAGAGTGCGTGTTGTGTTGTTGATTGAAAAGAGGGTTATATTGTGTTTGGAAGAGAAGTTGTATTATGTGTAATATAAGACGGATATGCGAGATGAAAGATGCCGCTCCCGTCGTCGCCATTTTCGGTCTGGTTAAACAACTAGCAGTAATGTTACAATGCACAGTAATTGTAAAACCTTATTGATTTGAATTATATTGACATAATTGATTTATTTTTCTTACGACCTGTCGTACAGGTCAGGTTTGCTTTTTGTGTTGTTGAAGAGGAGTTTCTTCTGTGGAGTGTGTGTGTGTGCGCGCGCGGAGCTACACCGCTGCGCGAGGATGGACTGTTGGTGAACTCTCTGCCAGAGCGGTTGGAGTATTGGATTACATTTCTTCTTTTCAAACTGTACTGATCTGGAATACATATAAATTGAACTCTGAACTGATCTGGGTGCATATAAACTGAACTCTGCACTGAAGTACACAGAAACTGAACTTTGAACTCTGGGTTGAAGTGTTACATTTTGTATTTTGTTCTTCATAATTGTCATTGTTGTGATTATAAGCGTTACACTTCATTTTGATTTAAAAGGTGTTATTATTCTCTTACCTGTAAGAAGAGAAAAATAACTCAGGAAGATAATTGAACCAAAATAAATTAACCCCAATTAAGATAGTTACAGACCGGTCTAACATAACTAAACTAAATAAACCATCTAACTAGTATTGACTGTTTAAGTTGGACACTTAACTTAAGTCCATTTTAACAGCAGATGTAATATATCAACACTTTTAGCCACTTCTGAATCAATTAAAACATTTTTGTTAAATTCATGAAACATTTAATAAAACATCTTTGAACATTTATAGGTCTTCATTTTTAAATACATGTTGTTGTAGCTGATAAACCAGATGTGGAGCTCAGTAAAGATCACAGGAGGCTGCTTTCACCTTCATCTGTTAATCACATTTAAAGCACCACCCGGCGAGCACCACCGAGTGATTAAATCAAACACACGCAAACTATTGAATTAGCACTGCTTGCACCACCCGGCGGGAACAATACACCGACACAAACCAAACACCCCCCCCCTGCTTCCTACAGGTGTATGCATGCTGGGTTTGGCTAAAATATTCACTGTGGACTTTTTCCTCTTCAATGTGCATCGTTTTTTTGATATTTCTGACTATGTGATGAGAATTAACGAGCAAAAAAAAGTCAGATTAAACGCACACCCGTGGACATGTGTGGTTCAGTTTGGGTCATTGAGTTTTTGGTTGAAATTACTGCAGAAAAGAGAAATTTACTGTGCTTACAGGTGTTTTCCTCTGCTGCTGATTGGATAAGAAATATGTTTCTTTTTTTATTGCCTTTTTTCTGGTGCTTCTTTAAATTTATTGTAGTTCTTTTATGAGTTTTCAGCTTCTTTTCTAGTCAATTCCCCTTTAGGCTACAGTGCAGTGAGGATGGTGCAGGTTATATATATTTAGAGGTGTTACTGTGTTGAATATTGCATTGGCTGAAAAGTGTTCATCTATAGGGAATGAATACTTTACTGGGAAATAACTAAAGCCCTAAGGTGCAGACACTTGTTACCTAGAGAATATATAGATGATTTAACACCAGATGTTTTGCTACCAGATTAATGGCTTTTAATCATTTTTAAAGAGAAAAGTCTCTGGTTCCTGCTTCTTTAATGTGATTATTTTGGTGTATTTACTCTTCTATGATAGGAAACTAAATATCTTTATGCTTTATGCACCATTTTTTGGGACCGAGCAATACATCTTAGGTTACATCTTAAACTTTGGGAAATGGCGATTATCATTTTTCACTATTTTTTGACCTTTTTAAAAGACCAAAAACCTGTAAATGTATTTATCTACAACCATGGATGGATTTACCATATGGGCAATCTGGGCAAGTGTCCAGGGGCAGAAAGGGGCCTTCCATCATGCAGCCCCATTATTTATTTATTTTGTTGGGCTCTACAGAAATATGATACAAGGTTTGACCCGTTCTGATGATGTTTATAATTGTGGTCAATGTCAGAAAACTAGTCTGTACGAAGAACAAATTAAAAGACAAAAAATAAGACCAATGCATGCAAGAACAAATAAGAAAAAATTAATAAAATAAGTTTAAAAAAAATAATAATTAAATATATAAAATAAATCAGTAAAATAAGAGAGGTTAAGTGAAAGGGTTTATTAAACATTAGAGTAAAAATAATAGGTTAAAATAGATTAAAAAGACAAAATAAAAGTAAAATAAAAGATGAAGTTTCATAAAAAGCTAGACTAAAACTAGGTTAAAAAGATTAAAAAGACAAAATAAACAGACAAATAAAATCAATAAGAAGATAAAACTTTATAGAATTATAATAATAAATTGTAAAATAAGCAGGTATAAGAAGATTAAAAAATAAATAAATACAATTTATAAAAAAAAGAATTAAAAAAAAGACTATAAACAATTTAATTCTTAAACAAAAGCCATGCTGAACAGGTAAGTTTTGAGTTTCCTTTTGAAAGAAGTCAAACAATTGAACAATAACTTTTTTCAAATTCAAATTAATACCTTAATGCTCAGTTCTGGTTCACAAACTGGCAGCGCTGGAGACGATGAAAGTTACACATTAAAAGCACTTTTCTTTTAAAACAAATCATTGTTTATAGTCACTGACATAGAAAACGCCTACTTTTACATTCTTGACATTATGAATAAAGCATTAAATGTAAAAAAAATGACTGAGGAAAAAAGCTCTGATGTGTAGAAATCATCGTCATCAAATGCCAGAAAATGAGTCTGACATTTAAATATACTTTCTAATCATAATTCTCCGTTTATCCTCCAACATGGCCATTAGACTAAATGCACATCCTCAAGTCTTAATATATAGCGGTGCACCATAATTACAGTTATTGCTGATTAACCACATTTTACTTCCTGTGGAGGTCGTATAAAAGCCACATCACATGTTGCGAAAGGGTCTGAGTCACTGTTCATAATAAGTACCTTTTATTTTTTTAACCCCTTGTGTAGGTGAATAATTGTTCATGGTAAGCATAAGTACACTTTTAAATCCCAGTCTTTTACTTAATGTTGAAATAATAGAGTACTTTTCTACTGTGATGTTTCCACTTTGAGTGAAAAAAAGGAGATTTGAATACTTTTTCCACCACTTTGACCAGTCCACTTCACGTTACATATCATTTTATATGAAAAAATATATAAGGATGTATATCGAGTTTTATATTGACATTAAAGGATATATGAAAATAAGTTAAGAAGACTCATTCAGAAGGCGATGCAAGGCAAGGTGTATTATATATATATATATATATGTATTATATAGCACATTTCAACAACAAGGCAATTCAAAGTGCTTTACATAAAACATAAAATGCATCAAGACAGGATATAAAAGCAACACATGGCAAAATAAAAAGACATTTTAAATATGTTTAAAAGTGTTGAGATATGTCCACATAAACTACTCTAAATGAAATGGAAAAGAAACATTAACCTTTGGGTCTAAACAATAAGAGTAATGCTGTATTCTTGATCTCTAAAGTCTTAAAATGGCTTCGATTCTAAGCCAAGTCCCTTTGCATTTAGCCTAAAAAGTGATAAAGTTCGTCTTGTATTGTATTGTGTGTCATAAAATATTATCGTGCTGCAGATATATCCTACTCTACACATCATATTCACAGATCCCTGCAAAAATCACACCGTAATCATTTTAATATGCTTTTCAATGAAAATTAGAATAATTATGTAAAAATGATGATTCCCACTAATATTGCAAATCATATCACACTTGCAATGTAAGTAAAGGTAATTGCAATTTTAATATTCTTTCCAAGATTATTGAGCCCAATTTGATTTTGTCCATATCGCCCAACTCCAATCTGATGTCAGTTTGATGGTGAAGTAACTTTGCAAAAGAAGCATTCAGTGCAGGTTGAAGCCCTTACTTTGATCTGCAGGGAGCATTTTTACATACGTTCACCTCAAGTTTTGGAACTTAAACCATGTTCAATGTATCATAACCATATAAAAAATAACAGAAAATCAATTTTAATTCCGACTTTTTATCATCTAAGAAATATCGCCAAGATACGGCCGTTCCTATGCCATGCAGACGCTGAAAAAACAGATTAGACTACTGCAATGCTGTTTTTACCGGATTACCAAAGCAGTCACTTGGAAAACTGCAACTTATTCAAAATTGTGCTGCTTGACTCTTAACAAAAACAAAGGAGAAATGAGCATATTACTCCGGTTGTGGCTCTTTCAGAATAGACTTCAAGGTTAATTTATCTACTTTACTACATTTACTTTTTTTAAAGCTCTGAATGTTTTTTTTTGGGACCGGCGTACATCGGTTTTATAATCCCTCACGTGATTTCAGATCATCCACGACTGGGTTTTTAAATATACACAATTTCGCCCATAAGAAAATAAGAAGCAGTCTTTAATTATGCTCCGAAATGATGGAATAGTCTACCCAAAGCTATCTGTGAACATTTTTAAATGACAGTTTAAAATATATTTATTTAATATGGCTTTTAATTAATGTCATTTTAACTAAATGTCTTTATTTTTTTATTATTATTATTGCTCCTTTTTTATTATTCTGTTTTATTTGCCGTCATTTTATTGTATTTTTTTTTCTGTAAAGCACTTTGAGTTACATGCCTTGTATGAAAGGTGCTCTATAAATAAAGTGTATTATCATTATTATTATTATTTTAATAGCCCAGTTTGTAATCCTCTTCCCAACATATATGAAGGGAAGCTGTTGACTCCTTTTTTCTTTTTATACGTCTCTGTGCAGAGGGGGGGACGCTGCATTTATAAATGAGGTGTATGATGAGTCTGGATTGAAATAAAAAGGGTTAATTATGTACCAGCGGACTGGACAGTGTGTCAGTATGTTTAATGGAAACATCAAAGCACTGTGACTCAACATCTGATTAAAGAACCTCAATTAAAATTCAATAACCATATATATGTTTTAAGCATGCAAACCCCCCCCCCAAATCTCGTCCCCGACCTCTTCCCCGCGGCTCCAAAACAGAGCTATAAAGACAGCTATTAAATATGACTTCTGGTGAATGTGGAGAACTGGATGTTTGATAGCAGGCAGCATATTTCACATGCAGAGTCTGAGCTTATTAAGAGTCATTAAAGTCTTATTTTCTCACTGTGGATATGAGCACTGTGAACTGTGGAGCAGACAATGGACCGTAGGTGGCTTTGTTTATTGTGCTGCAACGATTCTACAATAATACAATAATCATTTCAGCCATTTTTTAAAGCAATTATATATATTATTATATATTAAATGTGTTGGTTTAGTTAGTAAATTGAATACCGTTGGGTTTTGAGTAAAAGGCATTTGGAGACGTCGTTTTTATCATTATATGGGACATTTTCATCATTTTCTTACATTTGATGGTATCTATCTATCTATCTAAATGCACTGGCATTTTATACTGGGAATTTAATTATTATTAATAAACTATAAAAAATGGACAAATTGTTCAGCGTCTCCTCTGCAAGATGTTAGTGAAAACTTAATTTAACTTGAACTTAAAATACTTTATTCTTATTTTCCTTTTATCTGCCTTCAGACATTTTTAACCCAACGCAACTTCCACTTGAGAACATCTAAATCCCATTACACCAAATCTGGTGGTCAAAAATGAAAAACACCACTTGGAATAAGGAGTGGTAATGAACGAGCGTCCAGCTCCTTAAAGACAGATGATCTATATGAATTATTACCAGAATAAAAGTGAAGCGGACTCTTCATTAGAATTGACCCTCAGCCTCACGCTCATAACAAGCCTCCTGATATTACATGTTTTTATAGCTGATCAATACCAAACCTCTCTTCATTAATAGACAGTTTATAAGCAGAGGTCGTAAAACATCCCATCAACACGTTGGCTCTCCTGACACCAGCCATGAATTAACATGTATTGATGCATCACGAGGGAATCTCTGCAGACGCAGCCGAGTCCTGCGTGACCGATTCATGTCACTGTGACGAATAGTTTCTGAATACTAATCGTTTTTTTTGTGGTGATCATCTTCGGTTCTTTACAGTCGTAGTTTAATTGGGCAGATGTTTACAGCTGTAATGACTGCACTTGTTTTTCTTCATCCTCTGTGTTATAAAACACAGTAACATGGACGTTAATGGGGTCAATAAGGAAAACCTCAGCAGCAAAATGGAAGCTTATGTGTTGTTAGTGAGAAGAAGATTTCATAAGTTAAAATACTAGAGAGTAAATTAGCAGAGTAAAAAGCCCTCGGTGTGTTTATTCTTCAATTTACTTTCAATTTTAGCTCATTATATTTAATATTTGATTCATACATCTTAATTACTTGCATTATAGTCCCATTGATCCCTTTAATTATATGCTCTTACTACAAAATTAACACTTGTTGCAGTTTAAATACAGTAAGTAAAGGAACAATTGTGCCTCAAAATACATCAGTATCCACTGAAATAAGAATGCTTACTATATTTAAAGTTGACTTTTTAAAATGCATGATTTATTATTATTGCATGTTGTTTTTCTACATTTAGATTTGAGTGGTCATGATACATTTAAAGCCAAACAGCATTGTTTTACACCTCAATATATCCCAAAGTTTCCCAATATCATCAACAAATATCAGACTAGATTACATTAAAATGAGTGTGATTAAAACCTGCATTGCTTTGAGAATACTTTTGTTGTGATTTGGTGCTATATAAACAAATATTGATTGATTTATATTTATATTATTATTATGACGTTTATTTATAAACCACTTATCAAAACCAGAGTTTACAATATTAAACTGTAATAATATAAAGTTTTTAAAAGATAATACTAACATCAAACATACGTGTCTTGGATATAAATATGTTTCATTCAGTGTAAGCTAAATGTAAGAGTTACAGGGCATTCAGACCCCCGTCATTCCTCCTCCCCACCAACAAAATTCAAATATTAAAGGCTAAAAACAAGATTATTCAACCTCCTCTCAGAGAGCCCATCAGTCACACAGCTGCAGTGACGTTTCTGCACAGAGCAGACGGGAACACACACTGTGGACACAAAGCGTTTCCTCCCAAATAAAGAAACATTTCTCTGTGACACAAAGCGGGAAGCTGGTCACCTCGACCTGTCAGCTGACCCTCCTGCAGCAGACGCCCCCCCCTCTGCCCCCCACGTGTCTCTGTGGTTACCGCTCACATAAGCAAGCCTGATGTGGTGCGTCAATAGCTTTCACTCTGCATGTCTTTGCACTGTGTGTGCTGAGAGGGGGACAAAAAAAAGAGGCTTCTTTGTAGTGCAGAAGGCCACTTATGACAGCAGTGCATGCTGGGAGTGAGTAGAGGACAGCTCTGACAGTGTGTGTGTGTGTGTTTGTGTAGTGAGGTGGAGGACAGTAGTGTGCTTTGTAATCTGGTGACGACCCCCCTCCCACGTCCCCTCCTACTCCGCCTGGTTGACTCGGCCATTCGTCCTCAGACTGCGGCCCAAATTACCCGCCGCAATTGGCCCGTAATGGCATAAAGATTGAGGTCTGGACGGGGCATCAATCACAAGGACCCTGAGTCCTCAACGAGGTGGACGTGAGGGAAGAAGGGGGGATGGGGGGGAGCAGGGGACGGAGGGAGATATGGAAAGATACAAGAGCTGCAACTAATGATTATTTTCATTATTAATTCATCTGCTGATTGTTGAATTCATTGATTCATTAATTTGGACTCTAAAACATCTGAAAACTTCCTTTAAGTCTAAGGTGACATCTTCAAGTCATCCACAACCCAAAAATATTCCTTATACTATGTCAAACACTAAATAAACCATAAAATGTTGGCATTTTAGAAGCTGGAATCAGAAAATGTAACTTATTTTTTCCTTTAAAAAAATGACTCTAAACAATGAATCAATTCATTGACTAATTGCTCCAGCTGTAATTCAATTTACTGTCACACAAGACTAATAAAGCAAATCCTAATGAATGACAAGCTGGGATTGGGGAATATTTGACATGTTTGCTTTAAAAATATGATATAGTTGCCTTTTTGTTGTTGTTGATTGATTAGTCGACTAATTAATGCAGCTGTAAAATACATTGTAAGCATAAAAAAGAGAAAGAAAGCTGGATGGGATGCAGAGAGAGAGAAGGACAAAGAGGTTTTGGCAGAGTGACAGTGAGTCAGCTGAAGGAGGATGAGTCGACTGACCTGAACAACACGCTTCCAAAATGAGTGAGAGTGTGTCTGTGTGTTTGTGTCTGTGTGTGTGTGTGTGTGTGTGTGTGTGTGTCTGCAGGGACAAACTTGGCAAAGCTGATGTGGGATTGATTCTCTTATTTGACTGAAGATTCATTCCACGATTTAATATTGTACTTACATCTCAAATTTAAGCTTTGAACTAGAAAATCAAAGTTTGCATTTATGTGAAACCAGAGACAAAATATTCCGTTCTTCAATTTATCAGAAAGAATCTATTAGGATATTGAAAATAATAAAAAAAAAAAACATGTTTTTATTATAGGAGTAAAGTAGAATCCATCTGTTTTCCCATAAAGGGAATGTTGTGTGTTTTAACAGGAAGTATATCGGTAAAGATCGTAAAGCGCCCTGAAGCAACTTTGAGATATTGGACTATATCTTAAAATATAAACCGACTCGACCTGACTACAGTGTGCTGCTGGTGCGACCATGTTGGCTGGTGATGCTTTTAGTGGCTTTAAAATAAGGATATGGATATGGAGTTAAAACAAGGAGACAGAGTGTCGGCTCTTGTGATTCTGGGAAGCCGACTGGACTGCAGTTTACAACAATTACTTCCATTATCGCTCGTTATTATTTCAATTAATCGATTTGTCTATAAAATAACATAAATAATGAGTCAACAGTCTGACTTCCCAAGATATGAAGTTTATTATAATCAGGGTTGGGAAGGTTACTTTGGAAATGTAATAGGTTACATATTACTAGTTACTCAATTTAAAATGTAATAAGTAATGTAACTATTTCAATGACTTAATCAAAGTAATGTAACTTATTACATTTGATGACTTTTCTAATTGTCTAACCAATGTTTTCAGCTGTTAGGGTAGGGTTAGGGTTTTTCATGGATACTGACATGATTTATAAGGGAGATCATTTCTTATAAAGCAACATTTATCTCTCATTTGAAAATGTATTCATTAGTTCATGTAGATTTTGTTTAAACTAGTTACTCCCCAACATTGATTATCATGTATGACATGTAAAAACTTCAACTTAACTTTTGAGGAGCTGCAACCAGTCAAAGTTTTGCATTTTTACTTGGAGAAAAAAAATGACTAAAGTGATTAATCAATTATCAAATCAGTTGTTGAATGATTTTCTGTTCATTGAATAACTCGGTATAAACTGTTGCATCTCTAAATGCCGGTGTTGAAGCTAAACGCTATATGAGCATCACACACTTATTGCATCTACATTAAACGCTCCACTGAACACAACTCGTTTATTTTTGCATTTGAACAAACATGAGTCACTGGAGAACTGTGAGTTGTGAGGTGCGTTTGCACATATGTGAACATGCGGGACTCATGTCAGCCTCTTTGTCTCCATTTTACCAACAGAGACTAATGACGCTAAAACAGATGTTAAGGGTTTACCACAACATTCCCATGTAACCTCACTCCTAATAGCGGCAAAATGGCATCAATTTATCGAGGCAGGTACTTCTTTCTTCTTCTTTTTTACTCTTTGTGCATTCGCTGTAATTCGTGCTATTGAGCCTCTTACATTGACTGTACTCTAAAAACATAAACCCCCGCTTTGATCCTCAGAACTGGTTTAAAATCATCATAGATCAGGATAAAAGGGCGGAGAGTGCACCACTTCCTGCCTAGCCTTGTGTGATGTGCAGGTATTGAGCAGAGCAGAGATGCCAGCAGCCCACTTAATGCTAAATACTGCAGTCTTTTATCTTGAGGAAAAAATACAGTGAGCTGAGAGCGTAAAAAAAAGGAGCACTTATCTGTTCCTATAGTCACTAATGGTGGGGGCAGCAGCAGCAACATTGACCTCATGTAATGTTCACAGGCCTGTCAAAAAGAAAGGGGTCAAGAGCAAAGAAATTACCCTTCATTGATAAAGATTTAGTGCTTTTGTTGATACAGTTGTGTTAAATTAAAGTTGATCTGGGATGTAGCAGATGTTAAAACCCTTTCAATCACTTCTGATTCCTGAAATGACAAATCCCCCCTTTTTTTAGTGTGCAGTAGGTTTACAAGACGGTGAGGTATTTTAAAATAGAAGAAGGCATATGCAAATGATTACCGACATGAAAGCATTGTTTACCCAGCTTTTTATTTACCTCTACATCACTGACTGTGAAGGATTTTTGAAATGCAGCCAGACAGTCGAGCATGGCAGCCACTAGATCCTCCACCGCTGCTGCTGTTCCCTAGAAAGATTTTTTTTTTTTTTGGTTTGTTTGCTTTTTTTGGTTATAGTCACATATTTGCATAAAAGTGACTAATTCTGATGATGCTGAGATCACCTCAGCAAACCCAGCCTCCTCTGCTTCATGACTAAGTACTTAATCCATGGTCCATTTCCAAGCTCACAGCAGCTATTTGTCACTGCAGCAATGTAAGACATAAAAAGGTTGGATTTATGTTATATATCTGTTAACGGCATCTGTATGCGGCTTCAGATGCAAACAAAGCCCCGATCTAATGCCCAGTATACACATTAAAGTTAAAATATGTGCATGCACAATAGCAGGGCCTCAGGAGGCACAGCTAGGTGCAATATAGCCATTATTAATATTATTAATTGCACCTATGTTTCTGTCTGAAAAATAACCAAAATGCTGACACATTTAATTCAGTTTGTTCTGAGGAGGGTACAATATTAAAAGATTAACCCCCTGATGAGTACGTATATGCTCAGCACATTGCATTTCATTGCAAACATTCCCGTTGGATTATGACCAGACATGTTGTTGTTTGTGGGTCAGTAACTAATAAGGATTTGCAAGATGAACAATTCAAAAATATCTTAAACAATTATCTTAAAAGCAGCATCAGGTTTGTTAAAATGTACATTTAGTATTTTTGTTGGTTTTATGTCATTTGAAATTACTTCTTTTTTTTTTTACCAAAAGTAAGACTGAATGCTCCTGAAAATGTCAAATGGTGTAACCACAAAAAGAATGATAAATATTAAATACTTTATCAACCTACAGTGTATTTAAGGGTACACATAATTACTACATTGTAAAACATCAAATGAAAAGATAATTTGACTTTTTAAGCATTTTGTTTTGATACATTATGTGAAATTTGTTTTTTAAAAACAGTGTTGCGTTGCTGAAAGTGGACTATATTTATTCCACATTTTAGTTCACGTTTATTTTCCTGTATATAATCAGATTTTTATGAAAAAATACTGGTTACACCAATTGGACACTGGGTTGCATTACATCATTGACCGTTGTACAGTTGACATTTTGGCCTGAGGGTGATGCTAAAGAAAGTGTTAGGGTTCATCCTCTGAGGACTGAGATTATCTGTAGCCAATGTCAATGAAATCCAGGAGTTAGTTGGTGTTCTGCAGTAAAACAGACCAAACTCTTGTTGAAGAAAGTGTTTTGTGCTGATGGTTGTGTCAGACAGTTTCTAACAAATCTCATATTGAACCTTTTTGTCTCTTCTCATTCTTTTCAAGTAGCAAAGAGAAGAACATATTTTCATTATTTAATTCTTTGGTGATTATCTCTGTTGCTGCTGTTAAAATGACAGATGTGACAGGTGGCAGATTATATCAGTTGTAGAGCTGCGAAATAATGATTGTTTTCTCCACTAAATGATGAGTTGTTTGGTCTCGAAAATGTCAAGAAATGGTGCAAAATGATGCTTTTTTATTATGTAGCTGATCACGTCACATCCATTTCATGAAGTTAATGTGGATGTAATATTAGATCCAATATTTGGTTTGAAGTAGTGTTTGAATAATATGATATACAAGTAATTCAATGTGTCTGATCCAGTTAATCAATATTTCATATCTCTTACTATCATAAATTTGGCTTCCATTTAAAACTTTACTGTTTCTGCTTTTTCACCCAAAAAAGATGACAGATTCTTTTAGCTATTTATAACTTTAATTATTGGAAAATATTCAAGTTAAACCTCATAAGATTTGAGAAGGGATTCAAAAGGATTCACATTTGATTAGCATATTTGATGATGGATTCAGTTTTGATTAAACAATACTGCAGTCCTACCTGATAAGTAATATTTTCTAGGTATTATGGAACCTATACCCACATTTTATGCAGCTCTTTCTAGTAGTTTTAACTCCAATAATAATAATAAACTGGCAACAAACACAGGCCAAGACCAACTCTGACTATTTTGATGTTGCAATAACATACTGTAAAGCATAAATTAAGTATTAAAGTCAACACACGTCGTGCTCAACCTTTCCATTGTGTCCGTCCAGGTTGCTGAGCCAGTCTCTGTCTCTATCAGGAGTGCTTGCTGAGCTTGTCATCTGACCCTATTGACATCTTGAGAACAACCAATCGATACAGTCCCAGAGGTAAGAATCCACACACAGTGTATCAGATCCAATTACCGTATAAAGAAGAGGCATCAAAATGTTTTAATCATAATGTACAGATTTTATGCTTTTTATGGACAAATACAGTGCGGTGAGCTGCCCTTTTTGTTAATAGAAGTCTCAACAACAAACTGGTGCAAAATTACATGGAGACAAAAAAACAAACACCTGAATGAAATCAACCAGGCTGAATATAGAGACAATACATATGTATGAAGATGTAACTCTATTGTGTGTGTGCAGCTGATAAAAGGTGACTTTACAATATTAAATGAAATATCAACACAATAGATAAAGAAATAAAAATAAACAACAGTTACTATGATATGCATAAAATATATGATATGTAAATAAATCATTTAAGATTTGGAAATGAAAAGATACTGAAGGGAATACTGCACAGATTGGCTGTTTTTAAAATGAAATATTTAGTTTTTCTGTTAAAAAAAACAAAACATACCTTAGTGCATTTGTGAAACGTAGAAATTATTAATTTATGTAATTAATAAATATTATGTAAGGAGATGTTACATAAAGGTTTTTCACGAATGAGGAAAGATGTATACTGTAGCTTCACAGTAAGAGGAATGAATTGATAGGCATTATGAATACCATCAGTAGTACAGTAGGTATGTTTGATGATACCGCCCTTGAGGTGACATCACAGCCCAGAATAAACGTAACATCTGGATGATCAGTTGCATAATATTATCCCCACAGAGGGTCCTAATGTACTGATAAAGCATTTCACTTATAGTGCATATACAGATGTGTATAAGGCCCACAGCTACACATAATGTTTCTCCATTAGAGGACCTGAGCAGGTATCAAAAATGTCAAACTTGGTGCAGGGAAAAACTAAACAAAACAACAAACATGTATTTTTTCATAATTGACACATTTCATCAACAGTTACCGACGATCTTCATACCAAGATGCAATTTCTTCAACGTTGCAACAATAGTAGTCTTTAAAATCCAAGTGAAGAAGAAAAATCCTCCTACTCCGCTGAACTGAACGTCCTCTACAGTGCATTGATCTGGTTTAGGTCCGCGTTGTTCCTTCCAGCAACGCGTCTGAGTGAATTTGTGAGTCGGAACATTCATTTCAGCTCAGATAATTTCAGCTCAATATCTTTCAGTGGAGCTCAAAGCTATTTAGTTTGGTTTTAGTGGTGTAAAATAAGTGCTTGTCTTTGTCAATATGGCAAGAACACATGACAGATAGACAAGTGGAGCCCTGGAGATGCAGAGCCACATGGCGTGGAAGTGGGAGGGGGGGGAAGTCTGTCAGCTCTCATTGTAGTAAAAACACACATTTTCGTGCAACAACCTGCAGCAAGAGGTCCATTTTTTGTTTATTTTTTGATTTCCTGGCTCGTCAGGACCAACACATACACACAAGGGACACACAGAGCATATTGATGGAGAGGTTTTCCCATCCGATCCAGGGAGGAAAGGGACCACAAGTTCCATTTTTCCCCCAGTTTGGGTGACTGCTGATGAGGCATTACTTACATCACTAGTCCCGTCCATGCCGATTGAAGATCAAACATCATCCAAACTCCCAAATTTTTTGAAGGTTTTTGCCTTTGTTGTTTATAATGTTTCCCCTTAATTGGAACATCTCCAGTGCAATCGATGGATATCTTCCGGTTCATACACAGGTCCCCTGGTGGTGCACGGTGTGTTTGCGGTGCTTCAGACCGAGGCCTCTTTCTTTGAAGTCCATCACTCGCTGTTGTGACGTGTCCACCAGAGCGCTGGCTATAGCGATACCTAAAGTTACACAGAGAAAAAGACATTAAAAGTTAAAAGAGGAATATAGAAAATACTGTTCTGGATGTATTTATATTTAAAGTTCTGCAAAATGTGATAATCATATTACAGGTGGTGAGTTTAAATGATGCCATAGCAAGTAATTAAGCTGATATGGCTTCATTAAGACTAAGCTGTTGATTACTCATTAAATATAATCAATAATACGTATTGTGTAGTATGTATTTTCCTGTAGTTTTAAACATGTTTCTAATTTACAGGAGTTCCACAAGGTTCTATCCTAGGCCCGCTGTTTTCTATTAATATGCTTTGTTTTGGCAAGATACAACTCTATTGTGTATGTGCAGGAAAAAAGAAGAAGAAGACCATCTTTTTGTAATGACAGTTACAATTTATAACATTTCAACTTTATAATCGTTAAGAGGGAAAAGTTAAACTTCACCACACCTGCTACAACATACATGTAATTAGATTAAAGCTGATATGGCTTCATTAAGACTAACCAATCATCACCTGTTGACTATAACATTTAGATTACTCCATTTAAATACAATCTTTACATTTATTTTTATGTAGTTTTCAGCATTTTTTTGCAAGGTTCTATCGTGGGCCCTCGTTTGTTTCCTATAGGAATGTTTTGGCAAGATACAACTACTATTGTAACAGCAGTGAGAAGGATCAACACAATCGTTAAGGGGGGAAAGTTAAACATCAACAAACCTGCTACAGCATGCATACAATAACATTAAAGCATACTAATGCTAAACTTTAGGCTAAACTTACTGTAGAAAATCAAATATGTAGTTTCTAAAGAATGCAATTGTAAAGCTTTTTAACAATTATGTACAAAGTGGAGTTCCTCAAGGCTCTATTTTGTGTCCTTTTTCTTTTTCAACACTAGCATCATATTTATTGTATTGCTGATGGCCAAATGTATCTGTTGACCTTTCAATGAAATGAGTTTCTCCTCATAATAGTCTAAAATAAAGAAAGTGTTTATAGTTGTAAGATTGAAAAGTGACTTACAAAAGGTCTTCTTTTATATTTATACCAACTGAATTATCAGTGAAATTACATTTGATGTATTTATGGAGTCTTATTGATTCCTCTGTGTGTGTAAAAACATATTTTGTAAAACTATCTTAACCCTCCTGTTGTCCTTGGGTCAAATTTGACACATTTTCAAATGTTTTCATATCAGATATATGGATTTATTTATTCTATTTAGTCTAATTGCCTGAAAAACACTTGGATGATTCCATACTACATTGTTTGCAAGTAAAAATAATCATCATTACTTTCATTGTATTATGGGAGCATCTGTGGTCTTCTTGGGTCAAAAGTTGCAACATGGGGGGGGGGTTAAAAAGTGCAACATAAATACATTATTGTGCTGTTTAGAGCCTCAGAAAGTGAGCGACAGCAAGGAGGATGAAGTGAGAATGTTGAGTAAGTAAAAGCAAGTGGAAATCGCATGAAAAGCCTCAGCTGGCGTGTGACAGGAGGAGACCCATCCTTCCACCGACAGATACTTCATCACAACATCCAGACAACATTTTATCAACACCTCTCCGGCCAGCATTGTCTGGCTTCAGCAGGGAGACGAGGGGGCTAAAGCTGAGGTCACTGAAGCGTATCTCCCCACCATCCTGTCTCTTTCTTCCCTTTCTCTCACCGTCCAGCAGCAGGATGTCATACCTCTCTCTCTCTGAAACAACCTCTGTATCTGATGTGCGACTCGCCCTCCGCAGCAGGGCTTACAGAGAGCAGGCCGGATGCACCAAGGCATCAGATGCCTCGCAGCATTGTGTTACCTTGGCAGTCGCTACTGTTGTTAATGTGGATTTAGGAGTCATGGCAGCTCTCGTCCTGCATTTCTCCCCTCCCAGACAACCGCCGGCCTGACAATGCACGGTCATTACGACTGGAGCTCAATCTGCCGGTATGCAGGAGCCAAATAAACAAAACAGGCAAACAGTGAAGGGGAATCTGCTTTGCTCTTGATATGATTTGGATGCAGGATGTTTTCAGCATTTCACACTCAAGTGATTCTTGGGATTTTTTTTGGTAGGCGGAGAGAGAGAGAGGAAAGCTGATTACACAGTCGCTCAGTGTGTGTAGCCTTACGTGACTGTGCAGGTGTATGTGTGTGTAAATAGCAGTGTGGATGCACCTGTACACATACATGTTGTGTAAAGTTCAGACACAGCAAACAAACATGGCAACAGGCAGGTTATTTGCTGTCTTAATCCAAAAAAAAAAAAAAGATGGAAGATACAGGAGGGATGGTGATTGGGCTAGCAGCACCTGGTCTGTTGGAATATGGTTCATTATGGCTGTTTCACTTTGGCAATGTTTTATAGGTGTGTTTACTTTGGCTACCACAAAACAAAACCCCAGATTTGGCTTTATGCTGCTCATTATAGTTAATTGGTGCTTTAGTCCAAATGTTGGTATGCTTGTTTCCAGGTCTTCTGTTTATTTCAAGAGTAAAAAAAACACCTCCAAAGTTTGCAGTTGCCACTTTAAGTCAATGCTAGAGCTGCAATGTTTAGTCAAAGAGATTCATTTCTTAGGAAAATAGTCACTTATTTATGTTTTTTTTTGTGTCATGATAGTAAACTGAACATCTTTGAATTATGGGCTGTTGATCACATAGTTTGAAGATGTCAACTTGGGCTCTAATAAGAGTCATTCTCACTATTCTGGCATTGTAAAAGAGACAATGACGGGGTTTTTTGTGTCCATGTGGTTTAGTCAAATTTAAAGGGGTTAAAATGTGAATGTGAAATATGAATAACTTGCACACATTCTTTTTTTGTGGACCCAGCATCAAATTTCTGCTTTTAATCCATTTCGAGAGAATATATTAGAGGATTATGGTAAAAATGTCTAAGTGGTGTAACCATAAAAACTTTAAAAATGATAAATTCTCAATAAAACACCATATCAACTAGTTTGGCATGATCTTACATTATAACTTTTTATATTTAATAAAGGTAATGGAATACAATTGTTCTAAATATTACATTTAATCTGGGGAATCATGGAGATCAGGAAACATTTACATATTTTTTTAAATGAAGTAATTATTAGTATAAGTCCACTTAAATACACTGTAGGTGGATACAATATTTAATATTTATCATTCTTTTGTGGTTACACCATTTGACATTTTCAGGAGCATTCAATCTTACTTTTGGTAAAAAAAATGTTGCAAATGTCATTTCAAATGATATAAAACCAGCAAAAATACTAAATGTACATTTTAACAAACCTGATGCTGCTTTTAAAACTATTTTTTAAATATAATTTTGAATTGCTCATCTTGCCAACCCTTATTATTTGTAACTGACTCATAGGAAAAACAATTTGGCTAATCAAGAAAATAATCATCAAATGAATCAATAATGAAACTAAATGTTATTTGCAGGACAATTAGGTGAAATTACCTGGGTAGTTTTGGTATTTAGCAACCTGGGCAGTTTACACTACATTTAAAGACCTCCGCATAGGAAACAATAAAAAGGGTTAGGTCAGGGTTAGCTTCCACACTGAAAGATGTCTCAGAAATGTCTGTTTTGTATTAAATGACATGGCTGAACACAAAGACAGATGTTTCGGCACAGACACTTTCTTCAGTGTAATAAATAAAAAGAGAGATTTATGAGATGTCTTTCCCAGCACCTGGTCTAGTGGAGGCTTCTTTGACTTTTGGGGGTTTTAACTCCTACATTGTTGCTACAAATGTATTCTTTATCTAGCCGTTTTTATCGCCTCTGCCTTTGCTGGCTTCATAGCTGTGTATCTTTGAAAACCCTTAAAAAGCTTTAGTGGACTAAAGCACTGCAGTGGATAGGTCTACTGCTGCAGGAGTTCAGCATTACCTCACCAGAATGTGTCTGTTAGCTGTGAAAGAGGTGAAGAAAATTCAATCTTGTAATATAACTTAAGAGTTTAATAAACGTGTAGAAGATTAAATAGTTTAAATAACCTAAACATTATTAAACTTACATTTTTTGTGTGTTTGGTCAAAATCTCCAAGGATTAGGACGGAGGACTTGGACTCGTGAGATCCATATTTTTAAAGTCCTTGCTGCTGTTTCACTTTATATTTAGCTTGTTGCTTGTTTACGCCTAAATAAATATATAAAAAGCCCATTTAGTAAAACACCTCCCTTATGTTTATTCATTAAACAGGGAAACTGTTACGTCTTATGATTAAGTTTTAGTTGTCTGTTTGTGATTAAAGCTTAAAAGTTGGATTTGTCAGCATCTTAACTTCTATATATATATCATAAAACTTTGTAAAATAGAGGCAACTTAAACCCTCTTAATGAGAAAAAAAGGATGAAGTTTAGTAAATGATTGACAGATTACAAAGAGAGAGAACATAAAAAGACAAGGAACAGATGAGGGAAGGAAAAGACGTTTCACGTTTCAGACATTAATTTAATCTGCTCTGATGTGACAGACAGCTGTCGGAAATTTGATTATGGAGGACTGGAGACCATGACAAAGGCAGCAGGAATGTCACATCTCCTCTACAAACTAATAATCCATCTGTCTGAACCTAGTTTAAAGCCTGAATAATTTACGTACACACACACACACACACACACACACACACACACACACACACACACACACACACACACACACACACACACACACACACACACACACCTCAACAACATCTAATGAAAAGATGACACAAGACTGAAAAAGTAAAGAAAGATACTCGTTAATTTCCAGCGTGACATCTGAATATTGTCCCATCAAAAATAGCTTTCACCTCTTGACAAATTGCCGTCATAATTGTGTTGGTTTTTTCCCGGGTGAACGCACACATCTCCATTTGCAAAATTAAATTGGTCAAAAGTAATCAAATTATGCTGCAGGTGAGTGCAAGTGCTCATTTGCAGCTGTGGCGACCGGGCGCGTTAATGTGATTGTTTTGTCAGGTGAGTTGATGCATCATTAACCCCCCCCCCCTCCCCCCTCCCTCCTCAACCCTGATAGACTAATGGTTTCATTAGCAAGAGACAAAAATTCCCTAGGAAACGCATATCGGCACAGGTCTGACGTGGAAAAGTGGGACTGGGAGCTTTGAAAACATCTGTGCAGGAGGAGCCAGCTCACTAACCTCAGTCACTAACCCCTCCTCTCCTCTCCTCTCTTCCTCTCTGTCTGTCTGTACATCAAAAGCCAGGTTTGTGAGTTAGTGCTCACCCTGAATAAAAGGCCTGCTCAGGATCCAGTATAATAGCAAACAGAAAAGAAGGGAAAACTAAAGGAAATCAAAGCCAGTCAAACAGTAACGCTTTGACATTCAAATATTTTTGTGAGGCACTGTTCTGATTCAAAGTTGTCTTTTTTAAAAGAGACCAGAAAAAACACGACGTACAACTAAAACCTGCTTTGATGTACAGATGTTAGATTTCAGGTTTGAGCCTTTCATTAATAGTACATGGCGATGTTCGGTGGAGCCTTTTTCAAAGAATGCAAGAAGAAAAAACATCCTTAAATGACCTGAAATTCATATTTAAATAAGAGCAAACAAGGCTAAAGAAAAAGGAAGCTGGAGATTCCTAAAAAAGTTGAAGAACATGCTTTGTAGTCGTAGAAAAAGTTTTTTAAAGTATTGATTAGTATAAAGTGTAGTAAGTATAAAAGGTTCACATCAGGGTCTTCACCTTGCCTTTACATTTCTTTCCTCTTTTTTTATTTATCTGATTCGGTTTGCAAAGTCAGTAAGCCCTTGAGTCTTGCTTTATCCTCATATATAATATATATATATGTTTAAAATTGAACGCAGGGCGAAAAAACATCTCTAAATAACTTGAAAGTTATATTTAAATAGCTATAAAATAAATCTGAGCAAACAAAGCTTAAAAAAAGAAGCCATAGATTCCCAGAAAGTTGAACAATATTTAGAAAGTCTTGATTTATGTGGCTATATCATTTAAAATAAACAAGTATAGAGATCCAAAGCGAGTAAGACCTTGAGTCCTACTAAACAAGACTAAAAGAAAGGAAGCTGGATATTCCCAAAAAGTTGAAAAGGTCTTGATTTATGTGGCTATATCATATAAAATAAAGTATAAAGGTCCACACCAGGGTATTGACCTTATCTTAACATTTCTTTCCTGTTTTTATTTATTTATCTGATCCAGTTTGCAAAGTCCATAAGACCTTGAGTCTCACTTAATCCATATATATATATATATGTTTAAAATTGTTCCGTCAATCATTTTAATAGCAAAGACGAGCAGCAAACCAAGACAAAACAACAAAGTAAGGTAAGAACTGACTTAAAATGATCAAACCATCATGTCCATATAATACATAGATGAGTTCCCTGACTGTAAATACCACAATAAGTCAACAAGCAGACAGATGAAGGAGTAGGGGGAGGGGGGGTGAGACAGAGGAGTCCATCGCAGTGGGGCGGATGGTTTCAAAGACAGAGAGGATCAAAGTATCGGGGATCCATTCCGGGTCAATGGAGCCCGGTTTCCGAGCTCTGCCCTCCGATTCCTGTCAAGCAGCTATCCAGTCAGACACCCAGAGGGACACAGTGGGACGGAGACGGGTGACAGAGACAGAGAGAGAGGGGAAAATAGTGCCACAGCAATGCTTACAAGGCCAGTGGCCACAGTCTGAGGCTCAGTCCAGTCTGAGTGAGAGGAGAGGAGAATGTTTGACTTAAAAATAACTCAAAGCCTTCGTCTGAAATATGATTGAATGCCATAAAAATCAGTCAACTGAGATTCAGATCAATCTTATATTGTTTCTAACACTGAATGTTGAGGATATGTTTAGCCTAGCTTAGCACAAACACTGGAAGCAGGGGGAAACTGCTAGCCGAACTCAGCCTTAATGAAAACTAGAAGAATGTGATCAAGTCCAAATGTTATGGTGTTTTTAATTAGCAGGGTTAGGAAGGTTATTAAATATTACTAGTTACTCTATTTAATATGTAATAAGTAATGTAACTATTTCAATGACATCATCAAAGTAATGTAACTTATTACATTTGATGACTTTTCTAATGTTCTAACCAATGTTTTCAGCTGTTAGGGTAAATGTTCCCATTAAGCACCAAAATCTAAGTCCAGCTGTTTTTCATGGATACTGACATGATTTATAAGGGAGATCATTTCTTATAAAGAAACATTTATCTCTCATTTGAAAATGTATTCATTAGTTCATGTAGATTTTGGAATATAAAACAAAGATCTGGCATGAGCTTAATTGGTACTGTGACACCATTTAAGCCCATGTGTGCTCCTAATGGTAAATGGACTGTACTTGTATAGTGCTTTTCTAGTCATTATGACCACTTTTACATTATATACACATTCATACACTGATGGTAGGGGGCTTCCACGCAGGGTGCCAACCTGCTCATTAGAAGGAAACTAACCATTCATACACATTCATACACTGATGGTAGGGGGCTTCCACGCAGGGTGCCAACCTGCTCAACCATTCATACACATTCATACACTGTTGGCAAAGCAACGGGAGAAATGTGGGGTTAAGTATCTTGCACAAGGACACATCGACATATAGACTGGAGGAGCCAGTAATTGAACTGCTAATCTTCCGATTGGTGGACGACTGCTCTACCTCCTGAGCCACAGCAAGCCCCCAAATAAACCCACGTCATGATTTATTTACAAAATCTAAAAACATATTGATTTCAAAGAATTAAAAAGTCTAAAAACATCTTGGATTTATTACTACACTGAGGTGACAGCATTGATCAGTTTCTTCAGAGAGACTGAAAACAAGTGAAAAATGTCTCAAATAGGTTTGTGAGGCAGCTGGATTCATGAGATCATGAGAAAATCCATCTTGTCAGGTTTCAGGTTATTCAAGTTCACATCATCAGTGTCAAAAAATCCACCTTCAGTGTCACAAATCCAGCTTCAGCCTTACAAGGTAAGACAGTGATAGACACTGATGAGCAGATGGTTCAGCCAATCAGCTGCCAAGTATTTTTTGGAAAGTACCAACCCTTACCCAAACAGTATCCAAGAATGACACATAACCAAAGTACCTTTCTAGTTCATGGACTAACTGAGCATCCAAGCATAAGTTAGACTGATTAATTAATTAATTAGCGTATTTCATTTTGAGTGTTTCAGTGTCTCATATCACTGTGTCATAATGACATAATGCCTTTATGTTTCTGATACAAATGACCAACATCTATTTCCTTTCAGGCGATATTAAAAGTGACTTTTCCTCCTCCTTTAGGGAAGAGGGCCAAAGTGAGAATGATACAGCAAAAAAAAGAAGCTAAAGATGCTTTGTCAGGACTGGGGAGAGAGGAAGGAAGGATGGGTGTAAGAGAGAGAGAGAGATAATAAGAGGAGAAGAAAGGGTAGAGCAGGTAAAGGATGAATTGGAAACAGACAGATCTTGTTATGTCATCTTGTTTCATTTGAAGGAAATTTGTGCATTTTAATAGAAACTGAAAAGATTTGAGAATAGAATATAGAATATATAACAAACTGATAAAATAGAGAGATGTATAAAGGAAAGGAAAAGGAGAGATGGAGGGATTATAGATTTTTCCACTTCTCCTCAGCTGGTTTATAGCAAACCAGGAGTGGATTTATCAAAGCGTAACCACACGACTTATCATCTTCTGCTTCACTGCTGCGATATGCAAATCTAGTTTGGTGGGTGAAGAGGGCATCACCATCCACTCTCACTACCAACTGCACTCCTTTAACAACTCCCTCCATCACTCATCTTTTGTTCCTTTCTCTCTCTCTCTTTGTTCTTTATCTGCTGATGCATCTGTAACATTCTACCTTTTCAATCCTCAATGTTTCATTTCATTTTAAGGCCTATCTCTCTTCTTTTTTTTCTTTTTTTTTTTACAACCTCTCAGCTTTTTAATACCTTCTTTCTCTCGTGCTACTCTTTCTATTTTTACGCACAAAAGACTTTCAACATCTTACTGTACCTGTATTTTTCCCTCTTTTTTTCTCCCCCCTTCTCTCTCTCTCTCTCTCTGATATTCTTGGGTCTATCTCTGCTGCTGAATAGGCAGATTAGCGCAGGAAAAGGTGGCTGTGAATACTGCTGCGCCTCAATCTCTATTGACCCACTATCTAAGCGAGAGAGAGAGAGAGAGAGAGAAACATAGCCTACAGTCTCCCTCTCTTCTTCTCCTCAGCGACATCGTTGCACCGAACTGAGAATATGTGCAGCCTGGTAAATCCATTAATACCGCTGATTGAGTCACATTTTATATGAAACAATAAAAGAATGAAACAACTGCAGCTGCGGGAGGGAGAGCATTAGGAGGTAAAACTTCACAAGAGAGAGAAAGATGATGTTGAAATAGAGAGAGGGGCTGCACAGATAAAAAAAAGTAGTGACTAGAGTCAAAAATAAGATCTATGTTCCCCTTCTCCTTTTTTAAAAAAAACTTTCCATCCATTCCTTGCTCTGTCACCTGTCCTGTCCTGACTGTCAGTCTTTCTCTCCGTCTCTGTCCATCATGTCAGGCCACTGTGACTTTGAATCAGTCAAACAGTCACTCAGTGGTCAAGCTGCTCGTGTTGTGCGAGGCGCTGGCGGAGGCGGGCACCATGTGCGAGTCGTCCACCGCAATTTGGATGACAACAGCTGTCAGCCAGTCTAACAGCAGTAAGTCGGCTGCACTCGCTGTCACTTTCAGAGCTCCTGGTTGAATTGTTGTGCAAGAAAACAAAGAAAAAAGTTGTATTTTTTATAGCAGGGCTTCAAATAAAGTGGCCCCTGTGCTCTTGTGAATGTTTTTTCTTTTTTATGTGAGTGTGTTTCTGACTCAGATCAGAGTAGAAGCAAAAAGCCATACACCAGCTTAGAGACCTCTTCTACTGCTGCAGCTTGTAATCTCATCACAAAGACTAGCCTGTGGAGAGACACAGAGAGAGAGAGAGAGAGAGAGAGAGGAAAGCTGACTTTGAGACTCAGAGCTTAGCTAATACAAAAATGGTAAAAATAAAAAAGTGCTTGCCGTCGTATGCTATTTCCAAAAGTGTCCGTGTGACAAGTTTCCAGTAAAAGTAGCCTCTGTCTTCTAATATAAACTGTTGATTGGACACATTGAGGTTGAGGCGCTGGGCAGAGTAGCTCTGTTATCTTCAGGCTGTGTTGTCATGTGTGACCTGTGCTGCACATCCGCAACTTGGACCCTAAAGTTGAAAATCTGACTTTCTAAAATGAGAATACACATGCTCAGTGCACTGGTATCCACTTCTTCTTCACTGCATTACCCTTCTCAACCAATAGGCTTCATATTTAATGACATCTATCATCAGCTTTCTTTTCCACGTCCTGGGGCCAAATGCATAAAAATGTTTAGATTCATGACTGAAACTGTGTCAATGAAATATGCATCCACATTATTTCTGTCAGATTTATAAAGCCACACATACACATGATCATTGAGGAACTGGGCGTGTGTGCATGAGCTTCGTTTCCACTCCCACTATTAACTGTAAATGAATGAAGACACGCCCTTAACGAGCCGTTCATACCAGTTTACCACCTGTTCTACGAGTCTGTACATCTGTCTGTGAAACAAACGGGAAATATTTAGTGCTGTTTCACCGATTGTGTTACACCGGTGAGGTTTTCCGACAGCCAGAACAGCTGTCATTACACACAACTGTGCAGCTCTTTATACCATCCACATCATTAATTCATCACATACACCTGTGAACCATCATCAGCAGTGATATATCTCAGAAATGTAATCAATGAATAGTTTGTAGCACTCATATCTAAACTTTCCAAGGTGTGTCACAACTAAAGATAAAGTTAAAGGAATGGTAACAGCAAAATAGAATAGAAAAGAGAAGAGAGCTTTATTGTCATTATATTTAACATATAATGAGATTACAGGTGCAACTCCATTTGTGCTTTAAAGACAATAAAACAAATCAAAAATCGAGACGCACACGCAGCTAAAAAGTTGACATATTAGGCTATAAAAAAAGTATGAAATAAAAAGAGATGCAGCTATGAAAGCATAATGTGGAGGGTATTGCACTTAAATAAATAGAATTAAAAAAAGAATAAGTAGAAACAGAGTATTATTGTTTGTTTACAGTTTTTATGGCCCAGGGAAAATATGTTGACTCCTATGTTAATTAAATGAATGGTAAAAATGAATCACACAAAAGTAACTAACCAATGTTAACTTAATAAATGCGCCTTTGATCAACATTTTACAGATCTCTGTGTAAATGCAAAAGAAAGAGATTAATCTCCACCTCATCTCATCACACTCAGATTGCTTCATGAAATGTGTAAACATGGTGTTATAAATGGTTTTTGTGCACGTGTTGTTTATGCATGTGGCCCCTGGTCTGGGTCAAGATGGCAGCAGGCTACGGTGTTCTCCTGCTCCTTTCTGGGGAATCTCATCTCTTTGCCAGGCCTGCCCGGAGATGAAATCCCTCCAGCACGTTCTGGTTCTGCCCTGGGATCAACTCCCGATTGAACACACCTGGAAAACCTCTTACAGGAGGCATTCAAACATTCAATTGGCTCCTTTCAACGTGAAGGAGCAGCGGTTCTACTCTGAGCTCCTTCCTGATATCTGACCTCCTTGCTCTGACCCTAAGAGTGAGCCAAACACCCTTTCAGTCACCTGCATCCACAGATCTGGAACAACCCCCACATTACTGCTGACACTTCACCGGTCTGTCCATCTGGCGCTACATCTAAACTTCACTTCTGAAAGAGGGACGCAAACCAAAACAAACATGTCTGAAAGCCTACAGACGGCCCGCCAGTCAGCAGAACTGATGATGATGGATGGCAGAACGTCTTAAAATGTTTACAACAGACGTCAGAACACAGCGGCGGTGTCACATGTACAGATAGATACACAGGTATGATAAATGGTTCAATCGATGGAGTGAATAGATGTAAGTCGCTGCTTTTCTGGAGTTGAGATGCAGAGAATTAAAGAAACAACTTCCTCTCTGACACAATGCAGCATATCTACCTGCAGTGACACACATCGCAACACTGCCACCAACATATTGGCTTATACAAACATAAAAAGCACACAAAAAACAAAAAGCATGTCTTTGGTTTCTCCACTGATGACCAAAAAGAGTTTAAGCCCCTTTTTGATATCACATAAAAAGCAATTTAGTGCCTGTGTCACCGTCATACTGGTAAAAAATGATGGAATCATTACATACAGTTGCATGAATTTAAGAGAAAGCCCTTACAAAAACTTCACTGTACTGCTTGTATAATGACAATAAAGTAAATTCATTTGTAATGGTGCGACTGAAACCATTTCCTGCTTCCATACACCATTGTCGAAATAATCTCAGCTACTGTAATCAGCTACGAAAACTTCATTCATTCATTTTCTTAACTGCTTATCCTCTAGGAAGTGTCATTGTCGATTACATTTAAGATGTTTAAATACTTTTTAAGACTTTCATTTTTTCAGAAAAATGAATTGAATGCTTTCTAAGGCTTTACACACATCAAATGCTGCCACTATATGTTTCATCCTTTAGTCTTCCTAGTGATAATACACTCTATCTTCAAGTTCTGAGAAACTCCACGGAGACATCCCTAATAAAAAAATCAAAAGGAGATTCTTCTTTTTTTTTTTTTTACTGTCGGGAGGATTTGGCACCAAGAGTTGGCATCACTACTATGAAGGAGCAGAATGGCAGAAGACAAGCACACATTTTATTCACAGAATGACACATTCTTGGTCTGAAACCCACAAACGGCACAAGAAGAGACAGACAGAAGAAGAAAAAGAAAGAGGATTATGGGTTGAGAAATTGGCAGCTGAGAGATTCTAAGTTGTAATTCTTTCTTCCTCTTTTCTTCTGTAATGAACATGAGTATTTTCTCTGTCTTACATATAAAGGGTCAGTTAATGGTAACACCTCAGGGGAGCAGAGCAAAGGAGAACAGGAAGAAAAACAAAGAGCAGGAAAAAAGAAGCCGGTGCGAGGGGGAGGTGAGCTAAAATAGGCTCGCTCATCGAGGATTCCTCTTGAAGTGTCTCCCCAACGAGGGTGGGCGGAGCTAGCCTGCAGTGACTTCACATTCATACATGCTCAACATCAATAGAGGACTGCTGTCTGACCCTGTGCCGAGAGTCTCTCTGGGGAGCAGGAGGGTGGGAGGAAGGAGCCGGGTTTGGATGATGGGTGGGCGATTTCTTTTCATCTGCTTCTTGGTGGTTTTTTTTGAAGTTTTATTGTGCGTGTTTACATGTTTTTGTGTGTTTTCATGTAGCGATCACAGAGTCGCACATACGAACGCGATGGAATATGCTCATCCAGACAACCGTCTACTTCAGGCTTCAAACACTGGTAACAAACGTCAGCTATCGCATTGATTTGATGAGAAAAACAACAGAACAGCCTGGACGTCCCCCCAGAGAGCTGCCTGACGAGAAGTGACGAGCTTCTCATTGGCCCTAATTTCCTGAAAATGAGTCTGGTGCTGCAGTGATGAGCTCATGTGCAAAACATCAGGTAGTGGAAGGTGGTAAATAGAAAAACCTGTTAATGGAATAACACCATAAACTATGATCTTTGATGTCTGTGTTAAACATGGTCAAAGCAAACTTGAGGTGAACGTATGTAAAATAACTTCGAGCCCTCTTTATTACTGAGCCACACATATAAAACTCCCGCTGTCACTAATAACATAATAGACAAACTACTTCCTGTATCTAAACCACAGCAACCTTTCAACACACTGCACAGCATTAGAAAACACCACAACCATATAGGAGCAATCATTTGGGTGTTAGTAGTAGTGAGATTATATTACACACGCCTACTGAGCATCTAACTAATGACACTGAGGCAGAAAACAATGGGTTATCTATCACTTATTTGCACGTCACGTCTTCTTTATATAATGTCACCATGTGGGTCATTAACCTTGTAGCAGAGGGCGCTCTCATTCTAGTTTGTGAACCAGCAGCTGCTACCTGCTGAGAAGATCTCACAGTCAGAAGTAGGAGATGAGGAGAGGAGCAGGGGGGGGGGGGTTTCACCTCGGGTCTCTTCACTGAAAGCCTGAAGTAGGAGGAGCAGGAGGGATCTAGTGCACTGTTTCATGTGTGTCTTCCACATTTGGTACACAGTATGGTTAGTGGATCATGTTCTGGTGTCGGACTTTTCCAAGATTACTGGAAAATACAGACATAATGTATTGGATAAGAATACCTGGCAGGGCTCCATATGTCTAGATCATATTATATGTAGGTTACTTCTTGGGATATACCTACCTACCCAAGACTATATATGCTGTTCACTCTCAGTCGCCAAGTATCATCGCATCACATCATTGTATCTTCAGGATCATCACAGAAACATCTACTCTCACGTACCTAATTTAAAAAAAAAAAAAGTTGTACGATGGCCTACTGATGCAAAAAAATGAAAATTAGTCACACTATCAAATAAACCAGATCTGATAAGTGTGTTGTTCTTTTTGTATGTTTGTGTGATATGATGGCTTGCTGGAGGTGAAACACACCTGATATATTGGTCATCACCCCTCATTACATGTAAAATAAAGGTATGTAACATCAAAGTGGAACCAGTTGTCCAGACCATATGTACCTCCATTTTCTGTTACTTTTGCTTAGACTCAGCTTATTGGCCAGACAAGCATTAATGTGTTTGTGTGTGTGTGTGTGTGTGTGTGTGATTTAACTCGACATAAAGCATACATTTGTTTTACTTTAGCCTCATTTCCACTCACTTTCTTGGACACTGAGCTGTTTAGCATTTGCTCCTAATGCACTTGTTACCATTAACCTCTTCAGTTTCTTTCAGCAGCATAATTACCTCTGAGTGAAGCAAAAGGCTTTCATTTGCTCGCTCTTACGCATTCTGTCTCTGACACTTTCTATCCTCTCTTTCTCTCTCCCCCCTAGTATTAGACTGCAGCGACTCTTGCCGTGTTTTAAGGGCTTCGACACGAACCTCCGTCTAGATGAGAAAAATGCTTTCTTGCAAAGTGCTTCATTTTCCGTCTGCTCTGCTCGTTTCTCTGTCAGGGCACTCGCCGTGTTGAAGGCTTCGCTTCCTGCCTGGAGGAACAGAGGCTTCTCACACCTGCTCCAGTTACATACAGTTCATTTTTTATAAAGATTGAAACTACTGAAAGGAAAACTGACAGCAGTCCCACACAAAAAAAAAAAAGCTGCAGGGGAGAGAGAAATATAAAGAAGGGAAGGACTGGGAGAGTAAATGTAAACGTGTTGAGCAAAGAGAAAGAGAGAGAGAGAGGAAGTGTGAGAGATCAACTGAGGTGGAAGATGAGCTGGAGAGAAAGAAGATTGGCCTCGTGCTGACGGTGCATAATGCTTCAGGCCTTGGTCGGGTCTATGAGGAAGTGCTGCTGTCCTCTCAGTGATTTTTACAGCCCTGCGGTGGTCGGCTGGAGCGACTGGGGGATATCGCATGTCGTGCGTCTATAGCGGCAACATGAGCTCAGACGATGGAAAGTCAGGATGTCTCATTGAGAGGAACAATTGATCCAATATTAAGTGTTGGAGGGAAACCAGGCAGATCTAACCACATCTGACTTCCTTTAAAAAAAGGAGCTATATGTTAAGAGATTATCTGAGTAATACATTATATATGGCTCTGGAAAACACACTGATGCTAAAAGTAGGAAACAATGATTGATTTGAACCACATGCTATAAATTGTTGGTCTGCAGTATTTCTGTCATGGTGCTACTTTTGCCATTTTTTTGTTTTTGTCTTGTTTGTGCTTGACCACACAGTTAGAGAGAAGGGCAGCAGTAACTGTTGTTATCTCTGCAGAGGTACAAACTACTTCTTGCAATTGCATGGCAGACAAAAAACTGTGTTTAGGAGCTTTTTTTCTGCAACACTAAGTCACATGTGCTCCTGACCAATGACTCAATGTGACATCAGCGATCAGACACTTACAGACAGCATTTAATTGCAGGTTTAAATACATTAAATCTGTGTTGAATTGAGTTTAAGATCATGTTGTTGGATTCCTAAATTACATATATATCGATTCGTTCAATAGCATTTAAGTGACAATGTTTCATTTTACTGCATCACATTGAAACTGTCATTTAAACCCTTTAACAACTGATATAATGTATGTTTCACATTGGCCCCAGTGGAAAAGTTTCCCAGAGATGCTTTTAATCCAAAGAGAAGAGAGTCCTCATCCTTGAAGCCTCATATTCACAAAGTGTAAAAGTGAAACACTTTCATTAAAGCAGAACATAAATCCAACACTGAGTGTCTTTTCTATTCGTCACACACTCACACTCTCTCTTCTGCTCGGCTCTTGGAAGCAGTGAAATTTATTTTGTTCGGCAGTTAGCGTTTTTTCTAAGTGTCTGTTTTAGGTGCTCATCATCTGTAACAGCAGTCATTTTCGGCTGTGTGACAGATGATTCAGACCCTGGTCAATTTGTGCTGTACAGACTTAGGAAGTCGCCTTTAACTCGTTTTCACTTGCACAAATGTATTTCCTCAATAGCAGAAACATCATGTAACACAAACCTTCAGACACTGCTGCAAGTTAAACTGAGCTAATGAAACGACTGACTCTAAAAGACTCACTATAAACTTGAACACTGTGTCCAGCGTAGCAACATTACGGCTACAAACAACCTATAGTGCAACGCCTTCTGTGAGATCCTCAAACATAAACAAACCTGACTGCAATTTCAATAATTAAAAAATGAATAATATTCAATTTATATGAATAAATTAAAAAAACTCTTCACTTCCAACAGATGTGTTTTGTCCTGCAAATCACCAAATGAATGGTTACTCCTGTAGGCCTCAATGCACAGTCTTCAGATTTGTTGATCTCTCTAGCACTAACACACTGCTGTCAAACAGAACAAATAAATTAACATATCAAACATGAACTTTACTGACTGTATGACTCAATAAACTTAACATAATATCCTGATTACTTGTGCAAAATGGCTCTACAGTGAAAAATCAAGCCCCTCGCTCCAGATTGACATAGACTAACGAAATTTGGTACACATATGTCTCATGTCAAGACGCACAAAAAAGTCTCTTAGACCCCTACCCTGACTCCAACAAAAAGTCGGCCATTTTGAATCAAATTTCGATTTTGGCGCCATTTCCTCGCATCGTACATTAACAGGCTCCTCCTACAGATTTAATCCGACCGACTTCAAATTCGCTCTGTACCATTTTAAGACCTTGACGATGAAAAATTATCAAAATCTTTCGCCTCCGATATTCCTGATGGCTGTGGTGTTGCAGAGAATTTCAGGGCAATTGGAGTACTGGGCTGATAATTATGTGATTGTAGAGAGAAAACATGAATACTGGATGCAGTCCTGCAGTCCCCAAAGACAATTACCATAAAGGCCTTTTTGGGCTTTACTTTTTAGGAGTTAAACTGATACTCAGAGATGCAAATAAAGTCTTTAGTCTGCCTTCACTGAAGATATGACCTGCAGGGATAGAATGTGTAATCTTTGGGCTATGAAACAAGCCTCCTGCACTATTAAACTGCACTATCCCTCTGCTGTCTGCCTACAAAGTGTTATAATGATGACAGAGCCGGGAAACATCAACACATTTTCATGATGCCTAAGATACCATCAAATTTTAAAGTGTTTTTTTACTCTGCTTTTAAGCTGCTGTTTAAGCTGCAGAAGCTTGTTTTTACATGAAAGCTGATGGGAAGCTGCCACGAGGCACACGAGAAGCACCGCTCACAACATCTGGATTCCTTTCAGACGACGTTGAGCTACTGAAAATGGTTTAACTTGTAAAAGGGAATGCTAATGGTGTCATGTGTGTGTTTGTGATCCTACAGTGATGAAAATGTGTGATTTCACAGACAGCTGACGGTTTACAACAACAGAAACTATTAAACTATTAAAAGAAAATGGAAAAATCACCTGTAGGACAGTTCACGTGTTACACGGAATCATAAAAAGTCACATCATGTTTTTTTTTTTACGTGTCTAACATGTTGGGTATAAAAACGTTGCTGATAGTTGAACTACTACTGCAGCTGCTCATTAAGCACAAGCTGCTTTTTCAAACACATTAGCACAACATGTGGTTGAGAAAGCACTTTAAAAAATGTTTCTAAAAATAAGTGTCATTTCGTGCACCACCTTACTGAATAGAGTTTGAAAAAGCATGCAAAGAAACCTTCAAGAGGCTAACTTCAAATTAGTTGATAATCCGGCTCAAAACACATGAACAATGCCAAAGAAATCTGCAGCTGCTCATTATGTACAACCTGCTTTTTCTAACTTATTAACACAAAATGTGGTTAAGACAGAACTTTCTTTCCTAATAAAAGTCATGAAAGCATCATGTTGTGCATCATCTTACTGGACAGTGTTTGCAAAGCATACAAAGAAACCATAAAGAGGCTAACTTCAAATTGGTTGATAATCATGCCAAAAAATCATTAACAATGCTGAAGACTTCTTGGGGGGGGGGGGGGGGGGGTAAGGCCCAAGGGAGGATATGTCTCCACATAAATCCATACATATACTGATGGAAACATAAAGGATCTGCATCAACACAGTATCTCTGCCCATTAAAAAATGATCATTAAAACTGTCGAAATGTTCTCTTCAAATGACGTTCCTCATTTGAGACCAGGCGGGGAGTTCCGGTCCTCTGAAATGGGGCCAACGCGGAAGTAACTTAAAACTGCATTCTATCAAAAGGCCACCAGGGGGCGACCGTTTTGGTGTCAAAAGGACTTCCGTCTCTATACAAGTCAATGGAGAATTCACCAACTTCTCACTTGATTTATAACCTCAGTAAACGTTTTCAAAATGTGTTTATGGTCTCAATCGCTAGTTTAAAGCCTTCTTCAATGCAGTATGATGTTCATTTGTGAAATGTTGGCCTACCTGATTTTATATTTGACGATAGCGCAGGGTATGCATTAGGGCGTGGCTACGTCGTGATTGACAGGTTGATTGGTTCCCAGGTTCAGGAGGGCGCCTCTTGCCCCTCCTGATGCCCATATAAGTACAATCCGTGTTTTTATTTTTCCCAGCATGCACCTGACATTTTCAAGATGGCGCTGCTCAGATCCGATACTATTGGCTTCTGAGCAGCAGTCCACAAACCAATGTATATATAGTCTATGTTTGAGACAGGTAGGAAATATCAGTTTGTGTGTGTTTGTGTGAGTCTTCGTACCAGACTGTCCTGGTGGAGGCGTTCCAGACGGGACTCTGGGCAGATACAGCAACACCGTCAGAACACCTGCTCTGCTCCCCCAGCATGGCTCCATGGCTATCGGCTTTGGCACCGCCTGCAGACACACAAAAAATACACACTTAAACAAGACACGTACACATATAAAAGAGTGCTGTGTTTGCAGCATGAGACACAATAGGAAAGATCAAACTTTTGACAGGTACTGTATGTGTGCTTATGAAAGAGTACATCTAGTCTATCAGGAGGATGTAGCAGCTCCGCACCAAAACACAGAGCTCCACCAGTACTGCCCAGACCCCCGCTGCCTCCGCCCCCCCTCCCAGGATCAAAGCTCCCAGCTGGGGAGAGCAGCACGACTGGCAGCCTGCGGAGCTCCACCTGCTGAGCAGTCGATGTAGACAGGAGACCACATTTTGTTTCTCTCTCACCAGGTAAATGTGCACATAGACACGTTTGGAAGTCAGTTGTCAGAGATGTTTAACTTTAGTGTTATTTGAGAGGATCACAGCATGTAAGCAATAGGTTTTTTTTTTCATTTCTGCATGTGCTTTCATTCTGCTCCATTCATCCATTGTGTTAGTGCCCCCCAAAAAAGCCAAAAATTGTATTGTATCACACAGAATCCAATCTTTTCACTTTCACTAAAATATCAATAATCAGTAGAATGAAGCCAAAACTTCTAGTGTGGGTGTTTGTACATGATGCTCAATTTTTTTTGTATTTATTACAGTTTCATACCAAAAATATTGGATAGTATATAATATAGTACATCCATTCAAAATATTTTTTATACTTATACAATTTTTGAGTGTTGCAAGAAAACCAATGTTCAACACACTGGACAGCTTTAAAATTAAGTAAGGTAATAATATAAGATAAAGAGAAAACTCAGCAAATGTGAAATTCCTCCTTTTGAAAGTAAGAAAGACAATGTTCAACACATTATTTGATGGCATTGACAGCTTTAACATGAAATAAGGTAATATAAAATAAGGAGAAAGCTCAAAAAGTACGAAATTATAAGACCCTAACTCCTCTCTTTTTGATTTATTTAATCAAGAACATTAGAATAACCATCCCTATATGTATGGTACCATTGGGACTCATTGTGTATAATGTGTCTTACTGTCTGTATAATAATATCTAATGGCTCGGATAGTGTTTCCTTATGTTAGAGTACACAACAAGAGGAAGAGTCATTGAGTTATTGATCAAGTTTGACCCTTCTACCACACTGTACCAGAGGTCAGAGAGAAAGACCCGGTTTATTACTGTGGTGTGTGTGTGTGTGTGTGAGTGTGTGTGTGTGTGTGTGTGTGTGTGTGTGTGTGTGTGTGTATGAAAACTCACAACACTGGTACACTTTTCCTTTATTACAGCTTCTGCTTTACACACGTTTTAACCATTTTTCCTGATTACTTCACATGATTGTTTCCCCCTCTTTTTATCCTCCTTATTGCTTCTTACTCGTTCTATCTTTCTGATCCTGATCTCCTGACAAAGATGAAAGCTGTCAGTGCATGTGCTCACCGTCTGCCTCAAATACCACTTGCACTGTCGAGAATCTCTCGTTGAGAGGACAAATCCATACAAAGCAGTTGGACAAACACTGGCCACAAAGCTGCTGTTTGACAGACTGTTTACAGAAGTCTGCAGGGCTTCACCAGCATATGAATACAAATCATTCATGTTTAACTGTGTTTTAATATAAGCCACCTCTGCTCTGAAGGCCCTGCATATGTCTTCTACCTCTGCACCTATGCACACACTGCAGAAACACTCTACAGTTACAACTGAGGTACATTAAAATGCCTTTTCATGTCTGATCTGAGCATCAATTTGTGTTCTTTTTCACTCATGCAGTTTACATGGACTGTAATTATGTTTGCACATTGTGACGCACATTTACAACCTTGTTAAGTAAAGTAAGTCTGCAGCCATTATTATCATTATGGATTATCTTGTAAAAAATAACAGATAATAGTGAAACATGCTTGTAATGTTCCACAGCCCAAGGGGATCTCAACAGTGTTCAATTTATAATTATAATAAAACCCACAAGAGCAGAAAATATTTGCATTTGAAAAGCTGGAAACTACAAAATGTTTTGCATGTTTGCTTCAATAATGATTAAAACAATTAATCAATTATTATCAAGTAGTTCTATGTATTGACATATCACTGGTGTAATGGTTTGGTTGCTGACTGCATAATGCTTCCTTTAAAGTAAAGGCTCTTTATACACTCTAATGAAGCTTTTAAGCTGCATTCAGACCAAATCCAGCAGTACGGTACAGATGTTATTAGAGGTACTGGTCGGACAAAGAAACACAATCCAGGTGACGTCTTCAAATGTCTTGTTTTGTCCAATTAACTCAAATTCAATACAAAATGCAACAGTGTTCAATGTACAAGTATATCATAATATGGAAAAGCAGGAAATCTTTGCATTTGAGAAGCTGGAGCCAACAAATATGTTTTTTTTGCAGTTCTATTAATAAACAAATAACTTAAGTAATGATGATTATATGCCTAACACTGGTTTAATGGTTTCCTTGTTGACTGCACAATGTTTCCTTTAAAATAAAGGCTCTTTATACACTCTAATGAACGCTTTAGGCTGCGTTCAGACCAAATCCAGCGGTGCGGTGCAGATGTTATTTGAGGTTCTGGTCGGACAATGAAACACAATCCAGGAAGTGGAGTTACAGATGAATGAATTTAAGGATTTATAAGAAGCAAAAACCCACAGTGCAGCGGTTTATAAAACTAACAGACAGGATTTTACAGCGTGTATGTATGTGACTGGCCAGCACAGCGGGATGTCGGGTTGCATTTTGGCAGAAGTTCACTCTAGTTAGACTTCATGACGGATGGCTGCTGCGGGTTTTTAGCTGAGCTCTATGAGGCCTCGACTCGACTCCCACAGTGTAAATACATCCATTCAAATAAATAGGAGGGCGTTGTTTTTCACACAATGCTGGATTTGAACACAATTTATCAGTACTTTGTTAACATGACTTTCCTACTTGATTACCATCTGCTTTTCCTAATTTCTATTGGAAAAGCCAAACATACAGAATAATATTAAATCCACTTTAAGTCAAATCACTGTGGGCAGCTCAGAGCATGACTGTGTCAAACTGCATGAATGTAAAGCAAAGAGGACCATCTGTGTTTAATAACTGTAAATAAAGCTTTACAACAACAAAACAGCTTCCCAAATATTACATTACCGATGGTCACCCTCAACTCTGAGGACTAAAATCAACTGTCCCACACTTTATAATTGAATATAGCAGTAAGTTAAGCACCCAGCAGGTATCTATGCAGAGTAATTAGTGGACACATCAAAACAGTAGGCTGCTATTAAAAGTAGTTATCAACTTAACGCAACACAATGCTCGGACCACCTTGGTACAAACACATAAGACACACACACTCACACACACATAAACATCCCCTCTGGTGCTAATAGGTTTAAGTGCTGGAGCGTACAGTGTAATTAGAGGCTAGAGGCTCCTCTGTTTGTTTAGTGTTGTTTAGAGTGTCAGGAAATGATGAATTCCCTACTAACTAGAAACACACACACACACACACACACACTTTTAGTCACTCACATACCCAAATTGGCACTATAACTAACTTCCTATTAGCAAGTATTATTCGTCCTGATGAGGAGAGGATGAGGAGAATTAAATGGAAAAGAGAGAAATGATGCAAAATGAACAACAGGTGTTTGCTAGAGCCGAAATTATAAACATGTTTCTCGGTTACTTTAAAAACACATTCAGAGACACACACACACACACACACACACACACACACACACACACACACACACACACACACACACACACACACACACACACACACACACAATAAACAACTTATTTTCTCACGTCATGGTGGCTTTAAATTGCCAGTATGGTTTCCAGAGCAACAGCGGCTCACTTTAGTTTGTGTGTGTCTGCCTGCCTGTGTATGTGTGTGTGTGTGTGTGTGTGTGTGTGTGTGTGTGTGTGTGTGTGTTTACAATCCACTAGCTCCTTTGATCAGAGACAAACACAATCCACAGAAAAGGAGCACATACAGTAAATTACATCATGTTTACGAGACACAATTTCCTCCAGGAAGTTACTGATTATTTGAGTTAATGGTCATTAAAATTCTCACTTCAGTAAACACTGAAGATACCTGAAGAACAAAAAGTCAAGTAAAGGTCACATACAGTGAGTACATGTCGTTATGTAACCTGCAACTCACTTATCAAAAAAAAAAAAGCTTTAGCGGGTTGTAAGAAGAAATGTCTTTAAATTGAGCTCAGAAATGTAAAATACAGGTAAACCCTGCTGAAAACATAATGTGGCTCACAATAATGCAGCTTTTGATAAACATGATTTTAAACTTCAAAAGACTCAGACTTCAGGTAAAAAATACACTGCAATTAAATACAAAACATGCTTAAAGAAAACTGGAAGATTACGCTTAATGCTTTATTTCAGTTCATGTGTTTTAAATGTTTAGGAGTAAAAGCCATAAAAAATATGCATACCCAAAGAAATTAATAGTTAATATGTTGAACTTAAACATCCAGTGGTCATGGAGCAACATTATCATTCATTAGGAGTCGTGTTTTTGTCCACCTGCTGAATGTAAGTCCAATGTTCACTCTCTTTTAACTCCTGAGGGAAATATCTGGCTCTTTAAGCTGCTCAATGCTCCACTATGTTCACCAGCTAGTCTACAGATAACTGTGTCTGTTTGAGCAGGTAGTGTATAATGAGCTTTATACAGCTTTTTCTCTTTTTCTCTGCCCAAAATGACGCTATGAGAGCGCTGAGAGTGAACCAAAACAGCAAAGTTGCAGGCGGACAGCTAAACAATGAGCTGAAACTCACTATAAAACCGACGGGAGCTGCAGAGTTGCTGATAATTCTCCGTAGATTCATAATATTATGCATTATTACAATACAAATATCAATTATAGCCACATTTGTATACATTTCCTATCACATAAACCATTTTCAGACTCATTTAATGCTTTCTGACTCATTCCCCTGCAGTGAGTTTGGACTAGTGGCCACATATGGAATTGCAGGTAATGCCCACTTGCCTAAAAACACTTTTTCCTATTCACAGTCATTATAAAACATACTGATAATTGTCCATTTTCACAAACTCTATTATCAGATTTTGAGCCACAATGTCAAAAAAGTGTCAAAGTCAGACAAAAAAACTAGTTTTTTTTTTTACTTGCTGAGTTTACACTAGTTATTTGTCACGGAAATGGACCGATTTGTCGATACCTTTTAACACACACACACACACATGCAGGTTGAAAAATGGATGTATGTGTGTGTGTACAGTTCCATTAGCAAGTCGACCCGCCAACACATAACACACGACCATTTGATCTCAATAGTTATTAACAGACCGCTTTAGCAAAATGACAAATCTTACAGCGGAGAATGTTTCCCTCAATCTCCGTGTGTATTGTGTGTGTGCGTGTGCTAATGTAGACTGAGTGTGTGTGTGTGTGTGTGTGTGTGTGTGTGTGTGTGTGTGTGTGTGAGTAAATGATGAAGCAGCGCCAGGGTGATGTGATGACTATAAGAGCTTTCTCTGGCTCCTTTCCCAACTTAATCACAGTAAGTGAGAGAGAGAACGAGAGAGAGAGAGAGAGAGGAGGGGGCGGAAAGGAGACAAAGGTAAAAGTGACAATTAAGCGAGAGGGAAGATAGAGGTAGGATAGAAGAGAGGAGAGAAAAACAAGAAAAAAAAGAAAGGTGATTGAGAATTTAGTAAGGTTAGTAAAGGAGAGTCGGGTGGGTGGAGTCCAGGTAGCCCATTTAAGACAATGGCACCAATCCTGCTGAGCTGTCTGTCCAGTGTAAAAGCTTTCTCAGCTGACGGCCGGTAAGCAGAGCTGAAGGAGAACAGAGGTTCTGACCCGGCAGCAAGAGAGAGATCAGGGTCTCTCGTTTTATTTATATTTTAAATACCAAGTGCCACTTAAGCCCAGACAACAGTTTTTGCTGACCGAGTGCAAATCTAGAAATTGGCTGCTTGGCAATATTGTTTCATTCTATAAAGAATTATTGGAAATAATCCAGAAAAGGATTGTTATTATTGTTGTTTTTTTCTTTACCATGCATACTTTTGAATGGTTTGTTCCATCTTAAATGCTTTTTACTTAACTTGCATTTAATGTTGACGTCTGATTTGCTTCTTTGCATTGTTTTTTTTCTTTATTTGTTATCTTTCTTTTATCAATCTGGCATTACTCAAGTAAATCAGCCCAGTTCCTCTTTTTATTCTTAAAGATCATTCCCTGTGCACAGGAGGATTTTACACAGTAAAGGTGAACACCAAAAGCCGTATTCACAAAAAACCCTGATGCTAAAAGAAGCTGAAAGTTTAAAGAAACCCTTAAAACAAAAGAGGTGTGTCAGTCTTAAATGCAGGACATTTTGTAGTTCCTATATCTGAGATAAGTTAGATGTACTTCAGAGGATTTCTGAGTCATGATACCTGCTCAGTCAGTCAGCTGCTGCAGGTAATGAACTTCTGTTTGTACCAAAGTCCGTCTTTTTGTTGCTATACTTCCTCCGCAGCTCAACAGGAAATCACAAAGAGGGAATTTATTGCTAAAAAGTCAATGTGCTTGACATGCACTTGATATGATATGACTGACTCAGACTGCTGAAGACTTTATTCTAACAGGCAGAGACCAGCTGCCTTTCTGCTAAATCTATGCAAATGTTTATATGCTCTTTATGTTTATTTTTACAATATTAGTTATATTATTAAATCACCACTTTTTAAACTATCCTCCTGCAGGCTCTGTTACCTGATTCGATGAGGTTTTTTCAAATGTAAGCATCAGTGTAAACATTGAGGAAAAGGTGGAGGGGATGAACATCAGTTATTTTGATTAAATACACAATCAAGATCATCTCTGTGTCCATATCTACATCAGAGGGAACCAGAGGTAAATTGGAGGGATTAAACACTGGCTGCAGTCCTGAACACATGGGTCTACTTCGCCTGTTATGTCATTTTTTTTTACTGAAACACTTCATCCTGGAATAGCAGACAGCACCATTCAACCAGGTGACTCTCCTCTGAGAATAGAGGAGGAGGTGTGTGCTTTATGATGAATAAGGATTGGAGTGACGGTGGTCATTATCACAGCGGTTTTCATCCCACCACATGTTTGTACAAAGGCTCTGTTCTCTGTTGGATCTTTGCAAAGACTTGAACCGCTCACAGACGGGTAATCCTGATGCTGCGCTCAGTGTAGCTGCAGACTTCAATCATGCTAACTTTAAGAAGGTTACGCCTGACTTCCATTAACATATTGAATGTGCAACAAGGAGGAATAAATATGCTGGATCACTGAAACATGCCAAACGCCTACAGAGCAGAATCACTACTCACATTCGGGGAGAACAACTATGCGGCCATCTTGCTAAGGTCAAAGTATATTAAAAAAGCTATGATGTATGTCACTTAGACAAGGTATTATTTATAAAGTACATTTCAGAAACAAGGCAATTCAAGATGCTTTACACTACTATTCATTCATTCACCAATACTGCTTTAATTCTAATTTAACCATTAAAATATGATTGTCTAAAATCTCATTAACCTTTGTGTCGTCCTACCGGGTCAAATTGACCCCGTCTGTTTTGACTGTTCCTTCTTTCCTCCCTTCCTTCCTTCCTCCCACACTCCTTCTTTCCTCTGTCCTTCTTTCCTCCTTTCCTCTTTTCTTTTCTCCATCCCTCCCTCATTCCTTCTTCCATCCCTCCCCCTTACCTTCATTCCTTCCTTCCTTTCCTCCATCCTTCCCTTCTCCCTTCCTTCCTCCTTTCCTTCCTTATTCCTCCCTTTCTCCCCTTCCATCTTCCTCCATTCCATCCTCCTTTTCTTCCTCCTTTCCTTCCTTCTTCCTCCCTTCCTTCCTCCTTTCGTTCCTTCTTCCTCCATTCCTTCTTTCCTTTCCTGCATCCTTCCCTTCATTCCCTTCCTTCACTCCTTCCTTCCTTCCCTTCCATCCTCCTTTCCTTCCATCTTCCTCCCTTCCATCCTCCTTTCCTCCCTTCTTCCTCCCTTCCTTCCTCCTTTCCTTCCTTCTTCCTTCCTTCCTTACTTCCTCCATCCTTCCCTTCCTTCCTTCTTCCTCCCTTCCTTACTTCTTCCTCCCTTCCTTCCTTGACTCAAGGACAACAGGAGGGTTAACACAGGTTTTACACTTATTCGTGGAACTTATAGTCAATAAGCCTCATTTACATAAAACTATACCTTATTTTTGAGTTAACGCCTGTTGTCCTCCTAACTCAAAACCCTGAGGACAACAGTAGGGTTGAAGAGCTTTTTTTTCTTTTTCTTTTCTCTTCCACCTTATATAACCGTGTGAGGTTTTTACAATCCAACCACACATTGCTTTGAGAGCAGAAAAGAACAGGACGAGGCCATGTGATCTAAACCTGATGAACAACAGCATGTGTCACCAGAGCGTGACAGAAGTGTCATGGCTGTGTCGTTACACAATGATATTTCTCTTTGTGCATTTGAAGGAAAAGAGCGGATCTAACCTCGTTTTATTTGGTTCTTTATCCTCGTAGTCATGTGTGTTTCAACATGCGCATATCAAACAGACAAAAAGAGCTTCTTGTCACATCAGTCAGACATCGTGTATAAGCCGCTGCTGGCTCTAAAACATCACCTGTAAGTGAGCAATGTCTTTATTTTTTTTTACAGTGTGTTTGCCAAGAAAACAACCAGAGAGAGAGAGAGAGAGAGAGAGAGAGAGAGAGAGGAAAAATCACACAAGGTCACTCTATAGAGTCCATTTCTTCTGTCTGTTTGACTTTCTTCTTTCATTTATCAAAAAAGAAAGAAAAAGCAACAAATAGAGGGAAAAAAAAGACAAATTCTAGAGACGTTTTTAGAGAAGTAAGGTCATTCAACAAAGTGTCAGTCTCACCACTCTCCTCCTTTCATCTCTTCTCCTCACAGCTTCTTTCCTCAACTCTCCCCTCCCTTTCTCTATATGTTTTTTATTTTTATATCCACCTCTCTCCTTTTGTCTCTTGCACTCACCTCCAACAAACAGTAGTTGCAACAGTCATCCCATTTTATGTCCCAGGGATGAACAAAGTGGTCAATTGAGCAGTATTTACAGGTGGGGGTTGGGGTGGGGGGGGGGATAAATTGCCCGAGGCTAAAAGGAAATTGAACCATAAGTTTATCTTCCTCTGAATAGCTGTTTTTTCCCCCTCTTTTTTTCTGCTCTGATGCTGCGTTCTCTGACGGCTTTCACTGAATTTCTACTCTGGATTTAGAGCGGGACGAAATCACAGTTGTGGTAAATTGCAAAATCCTAATCCAATCATCCAAATAAGCACGTAAGCAAGTAACTTGGTCGCTAGCAAGCAAAAGGCATGAAAATACAATCTACTGTGAGAAACTGAGCTACTGAGCGTTGGTCACTGATAAACAGGAGACGTAGAAGTACAGCGCTGTTACTCCATTACAATACTCTCATTTCAAAATATGCTAATTACAGTATTAGTCAGAGCAAAAAGGGCAGAAAAAAGACTCACTTGTGTGCTCGAGCGCTGGGGATTCAATTATAATACGAACAAAGCATTTTAGACTGTGACATTAAATCATTTTATACACGTTGACACTCACACTGGTCATAGATGGCGATAGATCGGTTTCCAAGCAACGCCATAAGCGAGGAGAACAGAAAAACAAACCCAGACAGAGAAGAATGAAAGCTTAAACTTTGTGTCGTCCTCCCGGGTCAAATTGACCCCGTCTGTTTTGACTGTTCCTTCTTTCCTCCCTTTTCTTCCTTCCTTCCTTCTTCCTCCCTTCTTTCCTCCGTCCTCCCTTCATTCTTCCTTCCCTCCTTCCTCCCTCTCTCATTTCCTTCCATCTTCATCCCTTCCTCCGTCCTCTCTTCGTTCTTTCCTTCTTCCCTCCTACCTCCCTTCCTTCCTCCCTCCCTCCTTTCCTTCTTCCTCCCTTCCTCCCTCCTTTCCTTCCTTCTTTCTTACTTCCTTATTTCCTCCATCCTCCCTTCCTTCTTTCCTTCCTCTCATCTTCCTCCATTCCTTCCTCCCTCATTTCCTTTTTTCTTCCTCCCTCCTTCCTTTCTTACTTCTTCCTCCCTCCTTCTTTCCTCCCTTCCTTCCTCCCTCCTTTCTTACTTATTCCTCCTTTCCTTCCTTCCTTCCTTCCTCCCTCCCTCCTTTCCTTCCTTCCTTCTTCCTCCCTTCCTTCCTTGACTCAAGGACAACAGGAGGGTTAAGAGAAGAAGTTTTATGCCTTAAAACTGCAGAAATCGCCGAAGTTATAGATAGAAAATGTTCATTATCCGAAAAAGGAAATCACCCATTTAGCTCCCAGAGTGCAGAATTAGCCGTTAGCTTCAGAGACCTGAATTAAATGAGGCAGTGGATGATTTTTTAACACTGAAAACTGCAGGCTTGCTGTATGAGGTCAAAGCAGCTCACTCTTTTTATGTTTTACTGTGTGTGTGTTTAAAGCTGTAGAGTAAAGAGTGCAAACATTTGTCAGCCTCTCATCAATGATGTGGTGATTAGTTCGATGTGCTCAGTGTGCTGTGTAAACTCAGCACATCGACGCTTTGGGTGGAAAATGCATTGTGTTCTTTACGTTATGACAACAGATTATATACAGTCTATTACAGGTGTGCACAGTCTGCTGTTGTGATCAATAATACTAAATAAATCCTATATTACCGATATTTTCATGCTAACGTTACTTTTGTAACGGGAGCTTCTGTGTTTGATGGTTTGAGACACATTCAGATCACTTCGGACATCCTGTAAAGTTAAATTTGTGTGGTCTGTGTTTGTGTTATCTCTGTTTCTAGTGGCTGTTTCTTATTGGGAGATGTGCAGCGTTTTGTATGTATTAAATTACAGTTACTGATGAAAATGTTGATGATTACAAAGGAGGTTACATCTGAAGTCAGACCTTTAAGATTTTGCTCAGGAGGGTTTTTTCCTCATTTTTTAATATTTAACATGTTACTGAATACATATATTGATGTTTTTAATTCTTTGAAATCAATATTATTTTTTTATGTTTAGTAAATAAATCATGATGTGGGTTATTTGGAGCACACATGGGCTTAAATGGAGTCACAGTACCAATTAAACCCACTTTATTCATCAAATATCTTTATTTGATATTCCAAAATCTACATGAACTAATGAATACATTTTCAAATGAGAGATAAATGTTGCTTTATAAGAAATGATCTCCCTTATAAATCATGTCAGTATCCATGAAAAACAGCTGGACTTAGATTTTGGTGCTTAATGGGAACATTTACCCTAACAGATGATCTTAGATCTTAGTTAGTTAGTTAGTTAGTTAGACAGGGAGGAAGGAAGGAAATAAGGAAGGAAGGAAGGAAGGAAGGATGGACAGATGGAGGGAACATTTACCCTAACAGCTGAAAACATTGGTTAGACAATTAGAAAAGTCATCAAATGTAATAAGTTACATTACTTTGATTAGGTAATTGAAATAGTTACATTACTTATTACATTTTAAATAGAGTAACTAGTAATCTGTAACCTATTACATTTCCAAAGTAACTTTCCCAACCCTGGAGTCATAAGTTATTTAGCCAAGTAGTTTGGCAATCAAAAAATGAGAGTCATCTCTAAACACAAATTTTAATCGTTTCCTGCAAGTTCTTTATTTCTAAATACTGAAAACATCCATAAACAAGCTTTCAGGACATTGTGGTTGCGTCTTTTTTGGCCCACCTGCTCCCCTTTTATCGTGTTACCACCCTATGCTATTTTTTTGGGAAATTAGATAATCCACAAATTAAACTGTTCAGCTGAAGCTCCTCCACCATCCTCCCGTCAAGTCCCCCCCCCCCAGCCTTTTCCTCTTGTGCATCAACCATTTACAACATTACCAGCTTTCAATAGCGCTAGTGTTTTTCTTTCTGGTTGACTGGGCTCTGTGATGGGTCTTTGGGTTTTGGAGAATGAGGTGAAGGTAACAGCTTATTGCCTCATGAAATTTTGGCTACAGGAAAAAATGGTGTTATCTAAGTGCCTCGGAGCTCCTACTTGAAAACCAGACTCCTCAACAAAGAGGGGCCTGAAAGTAAGTAAAGTCACTATTCAATCGCATTTGAGTTCTTTAACATTTTTCTATCTTTTAATAGGCTCAATGCAAAACGTTTTGGGGCTACCGACAGCACGCACAAGCTTAAGTGAACAAAGAGCTAATGATAAAGCTAGCTTTCGGGTGAAATTGAGTTTATTCTTTCGCGCCGAGGAGAAGAAACCTTTTCAGTGGTTGTGATATCGGCTTGTTAAGAAGTGAGTTTTGTTGCAGGGTTTTTCCATCAGCCCATGCAGGTTGGTGCACTTTAGCTATGCAGAGCGTCTCCGCAACAGCCTCGTAGCAAGGATAAACCATGGCGACACTTCTCATCTATGTCAAACAAGCTGTGAGTTAAAGTCTCAACAAGTGTAATAGAGAAACACTCGAGTGCTCCCAGAATAACTTGGTGCAACGACACCAAACCCAACAGAAAAACACCCAAAACTTTACTCACAGGACCTCTGACAGTGACTTCATGACTTTAACCTTTGTATCGTTCTCCCGGGTCAAATTGACCCCGTCTGTTTTGACTGTTCCTTCCTTCCTTCCTTCCGCCTGTCTGTCCTTCCTCCCTCCCTCCTTCCTTCCTTCCTTTCCTTCCTCCCTCCCTCCCTCCCTCCTACCTTCCTTCCTTCTTTCCTCCGTCTCCTTCCTCCCTCCCTCCCTCCTACCTACCTTCCTTCCTTCTTTCATCCCTTCCTTCCTTCCCTCCTTCCTGCCTCCCTCCTTTCCTTCCTTCTTCCTCCCTCCTTTCCTTCCCTTCCTTCTTCCTTCCTTGACTCAAGGACAACAGGAGAGTTAAGGTTGAGTAAGAGACAACCTCACAGCCGTAATCACCTAATTATGACCCAGAGAAGTGATGCAATTCAGATGACGTCAATATAAGGTCACAAATGTCTAAAATCGGAGGATGGCTGCATAGATAGACGGCAAAGAAGTGGATTTAGCTGCAGGAGACCACTGTTCACTTTCCATTTCTAACCCCGAGTTGGGACAGTTTTTAAAAAATGTATCTATGATTATTGTGATGTTTACTGTTGCTATGACAATAAGGGTTTGCTGGACCGTATACTTCATTCTGCTTAACTTTGACCTGTTGTCCTCAATCATATACATGTCTTAGTGCCACCTAGTGGTAGAAAAAAACGCAATACATTAAATAAGTGTAAAAATGAGAAGGCGGGACTCTTGGCCAAGTCAATCAACAGCCGACAAACAGATAAAAGTGGACAAAACCTGATCAAATTCTATGGTTGAAACTTCTTCATTTATGCTTTATAACGTTTGTAGTTTGATATGCTGCACAAATTTGACTAATTTTAGCAATAGCAACAAGCTAGGTCCCTGTTCAAAGACAATGTTCAGTTTTTGTACTTATCAGGTCTCACAAATCCCAAATATCTCGGAGAAATTAAATATAAGATAATATTCCTTTATTAGTCCCACAATTGGGAAATTTGCATTATTGCAGCAGGAAGTGGACAGTAAAATAGAAGAGCAGCAATAAGAAAAAAATATAAATAATAAGTTCGAAAAACAATAAAAACAATAAAAGTAAAAAATCTAAATAATAAAATAATTGTGACATTATTTACATGAGTCATGTTGGTATAAAAATGCATATTAAACAAAAGCTATTGAGGCCAGTAACCATGTTTTAAGTGATCATTTTGACCAAATCATGATCTTTCTCTGACACTAGCTACGTGTTTTTGGTGCCTAAACCTAATCAAACCTTCACACCATAAAATATAATTATTATTAACTGTGATTTGTACGTTTTGGAAAGCTGCCGACACTTTAGAAAAACATTGCTGTGGGTCGTTCATGGAGTTCACGGTACAATCGATCTGTGCAGTCGTTTAATTATGAGGATGTGTTGATAATGACAGTGTGATGACCTGTTTGTGAAATAACCTTCATCCACCTCTCTCTCTCTCTCTCCTTTCCTCAAATATCTCTCCCTCTCTTCTCTCTTATTTCTTTTCGCTTCACATCGTCTCCTCAGTCCTCTCCTCTCCTCTCGTTGTCCCTCACAATCTTCATTGTCAGGCCTTTCCATCTTCCCCATTACTTCCATCACTCTCACTCACTATCTCCTCCTCCTAATGGCCTCTTCTCTTCTCCTCTCTCTCTCTCTCTCTCTCTCTCTCTCTCTCTCTCTCTCTCTCTCTCTCTCTCTCTCTCTCTCTCTCTCTCTCTCTCTCTCTCTCTCTCTCTCTCTCTCTCTCTCTCATTTTTTTTTTTTTTTGGCTGTCTTGTACACCACTCTCTCACTCTCTCAAACTGACACTATCAACCCCATTGCTGGACAAACAATAGATAATGTCTTACAGTCTCACTCTATATCCCAGCATTGATTTGGTGATGTACGAGTTTACACGTCAATATTGAAACTGGACTTAAAAACTTTAACTTTTTAGACATCTAGGTAATATATAATACTGGTGTTTAGATTCCAGTCAATGTGAAGCAGCTTTTAAATACATGATCAATGAAGGAAGGAAGGGAGGAAGGAAGAAGGAAGGAAAGGAGGGAGGGAGGAAGGAAGGAAGGAAGGAAGGAAGGAAGGAAGGAAGGAATGAATGAATGAAGGATGGAGGAAAGAAGGAAGGAAGGAAGGTATGATGGAGGAAGGAAGACAAGGGAGGAAGGAAGGAGGGAAGAAAGGAGGGATGGAAGGAAGGAAGGAAAGGAGGGAGGACGGACCGAGGAAAGAAGGAAGGAAGTTAGGAGGGAGGGAGGAAAAGAGGAAAAGAGGAAGGGAGGAAGGAAGGAAAGAAGGACAGAGGAAAGAAGGAAGGGGGGAAGTTAGGGGGGAGGAAAGAAAGAGAGAAGGAGGGAGGTAGGAAAGGAAGGAAGGAAAGAAGGACAGAAGGAAGGAAGAAAAGGGGATGGAGGAAGGAAAGAAGAAAGGGAGTAAAGAGAGAGGGAGGAAAGAAAGATATAAGGAGGGAGGGAGGAAGGACAGATGGAAGGAAGGAAGGGAGGAAAGAAGGAACAGTCAAAACAGACGGGGTCCATTTGACCCAGGAGGACGACACAAAAGTTAAATATATAGATCAAAACGCTACTAAAACAATCCTTTGTGTCTAATGAACATTACGTTTCTAATCAGATATCACCTAGTTTGAACCGACATGTCTTGACATCTATTTAGCTGCAAATCACCAAATCAATGCAAACTGCACACATGAGTGAATACCACTACTGCATGCAGCTGGATTCAGCTCGGAGTCAAATAAGGCTTCACCGAGACGCTTGTTCATAACCAGAGAAAAAAAACAACAGCCTCCACAGCTGGAGTATATCAGGCATCTCTCCCAACGATACTTGTCTTATCTTTGTTCGTACCAACAGAAGCCTCGGGCACAATCTCAGTACGCAGCAGGGTCTTTGTTACGCTCAATGTCGTGGCATTATATCTGAAATACTCACTTCTCTTGTGTTCAAAGCAAACTTGTTTATATAAAAAAACATCGATAGAGTACAAGAGTAGAAGCATTGCATCAAATGTAAGTCCAATGCTATGTGTCATTATTCAATCTATTTAGGTTAAGTTTGAGATTTGTAAAGTTGGCAAATATGGCAAACTTATATAACCCCTTACATCCTATTCAGGGTCAAATTTGACCCATTTTTACATTTGAGAACTATAAAACTATCTATGCACATTTTGTTTTAGCCAGACTTTTCCTAATGTAACCCCATACTATACAACAATGGAAATAAAATGCATCATTTGTAAAAAAAAAAAAGAAAAACAATTTGCAGGTGATACACATTTTTATATATGCAAATGTACAAATTTGACCTGTTTTTATTTAAAAATGTAAAAAAAAATATCAGCATTTAAACATTTTTGTTGTTTTCCTGGACCATAAAATAATGACTGTGAATGTATTTTAATCAAATAGAAGGATTAATCAAACATTCATTAATAACTGATGGGGAATTTATGAATGTGAATTGGTGTAGAGACTAATTATGAGTCAGAATATGAAGAGTATGTAAAGGTTAACAAAACACCTTTTTTCCATCTTGTTCACCTTGTTCATTTTATCACATATTCCTAGATATATTTTTTTACTACAATCACTGTGACCTGACTACAATATTTTATTCTCTTTTATGTATCTACAATGACAATATAAATCCTTGAATCCTTGCTCATTTATTTAGACATATTGTACACTATTTTTTAGGATCTTGTTATTGGTATTTCTGAACTTGAACTAGTAAAAAAGATGGCTTTGACAAGAATGATGAAGAATTTGAGCTCCAAAAGAAAAGGAAAAAAACACATATGTGAAGGTTACTCTGAGTCACGATTGATTGTTCCCCCCCCCCCCTCTCTATCTCTCCCTCTCTCTCTCTCTCTCTCTCTCTCTCTCTCTCTCTCTCTCTCTCTCTCTCTCTCTCTCTCGCTCTTCCACATCTTCCCCGGTGGCATTTTAAGTAGCTTTAAAACTGACACAAAGGAGGAAGACTAAGGGGCTTGGAAGCCGCTGTAACCTCCGACTGGCCCACATCTCACACGTAGGAACACACACATCTAACACGTAGGAACACACACATCCACACACACAAAAAAACACGCTGCTGCTCCCTGAACCCTGAGGTGTGGAGAGCGCCCTCCTGTCGTGCCCTCCTTAGCCGATTAGACCGGCCATGCATGTCCACCCCCGCGGGGCAGAAAATTGTTGTGTCCAATCCTCTCTCCATCCAAAAAAACCCCTTTTTCCATTTCCTCCTCTCTCTCTCTCTCTCTCTCTCTCTCTCTCTCTCTCTCTCTCTCTGTCTGTATATGTCGCTCACCTCCCTGGGGAGTCTGCTGGATTGAGAGGAAATGGTGCTGATCAGGGTGTGAGACAGATAGTGTGTGTGTGTGTGTGTGTGTGTGTATGTGTGTGTGTGTGTGTGTGTGTGTGTGTGTGTGTGTGTGTGTGAGTGGGGACATGCAATTTCTGGATTTAAGGATTTTTCTATTTTGCTTCTGAATGCATGCATGAGTTTGGGGTCAAGGCTGCAAAAAATCTGTCAGCTTCACTTCCACATCTTCAAATGTGAATCACTATCTCTGACCTTTACAGTATAGGTGAGCGTGCGTTGCCGTGCCGATCCCTCCTCGTGGCATTTGATATATAAAGAGGAGAGAGCTGTTTTCTTTTAATTAATAAAAAAACAAGCGAGAAACCGAAGTTTGCAATTTACATCTGGATTTAGCTCATAGCCCGAGGAGAAGGAGACGGAGGGAGCAGGCGGACATGTTTGAGGTATTTCTAAGAAAAAAGAAAAAAAAAGAAGAACAAAAAGAAAAAAGAAAATCCCTCCAAGCCTCGAGAGTGAGAGGAGATTTTCCAGCACAAAGTGGTATCTTTATCCCTATAATCAGACAGATCCAACAGCAGATACAGCATGCCTCGTCTCTTCTGTTCTCCTCCTCTCTTTTTATTCCCCCCCTTCTCTACTCTCCATAAAAAATACATGTGCTTCACTTCTCATAAACAGTTTGTTGTCACCTACAACTGGTAAACAAGTCAACAAAAAGGCCCCGAAGAGAGGACATCTGTTGTCTTGGTGACAGGCTGTCCTCCAGCATCATCCTGACAGCTCAATACTTACATTTAAAATGTATGAAGACACCGACACACAGCGTGGTTCAGATAAGGAAAGAAGAGGAGAGAGTATGAGGGAAAACAAGGAGAGAAAGGGAGAAGAGGAGATGGATAGGGGTAGAGGGGTAGAGGGGAAGAGAGAGGAAATGATAGGAGAAGGGATGAAAGAAGAGGAAATGAGAGGGTTGAGGAAAGGAAATAAGGCGAGGAAGCATGGAGATGAAACAGAAAAAAGGTGAGGTGAGGAGAGGTAGGAGATGAAGATGACAGGTAAGGAAAAATATGATAGGGGAGAGGACAAAAAAGAGGAGGAGGAGAGGAAGCTTAAAGGTGCAGGAGAACACAGCCTTAGTGATGAAAGAAAGAAGGAGTGCAGGAGGGGCGGACGGCGGGATGAGGAGACAGAGACGAGGGAGCGAGAAGATGACAAAGCTGAAATCAGGAGAAGACATGAAGAATGATATTCGTTTAAACACACACACTCTCTTTCTCTCTCTCTCTTTCTTTCTTTCTGGCTTCAAGCGGCACCGCTGGGAGTCGGTGGCTCTGAGTTGCACTCTGTGTTGGTGGGAACGGAGTCGGCTGCTTGTCAAACGAATCGCTTAGTGGTGTTTGAAGGCTCCCAGAGTGGGACTGAGATCGAGTGTCATGTTGAATCAGCCTTTTTTCCCTCGCAGAGCCTCCATGCACCATTACGGCAAATTATTTACAATTTTCATCTATTAGAGTGTTAATCTGTCTATAGATTCTGCTGCCTCACACACCCACACACCCAAACACACACACACACACACACACACACACACACACACATCCACACACACACACACATCGTCTGCATTCCTGCCATCCTGTAACTGATGCTCTTTATCTTTGCACACTGTACTTATTTTCTTCCCCCCCACTCCGTCTGTATCTTTGCTCTTTTCCTCCACCTCCTGCATGCATTCACTACTATTTACAATTCTACTGCAAACAGTTTGTACTTTAAACATTTCTAACATTTGTTGCCTGTTTGTTAAGTCCAGTATCCTTAAAAATTACATGCATATCGGACAGTTTCCTACCTCGTGATTTTACATCTTATGCAGATGTTTAGTGCCCATGCAAAATGTGATGAGGAAATTAGTAAAGGTGTGGAGGTCATGGTAATGCATCAGACTTTCATGCAATAGACTGGATTTTGGAGACTGTCCTCTCAGGATCAGTCATTAATGCAAGCGCCCCAAAACAACATATATTGACGTTCAAATGATAGAAGGCCTCTATTGGCTGTAGTTATTATGAAGGGAGTAAAAGGAGAAAGTACATGGTGTAAATATATGGCTCCAAAGTTTGCATGGATGGATCAAACAAAACATGGAAGATCGCTGTTCATTTCCCATTTTCAAAAGTGACCAAAATTGTCCCATAACCTATTTCAACCATGATGCTGTCTTAAGTAGGCAGTCATTTTTTACCCCAACCATGCATATTTCCGAAGTCAAACCAGAGCTATTATCAGATCAGTAAATGCTTCAGTGTGTAATACTGGATTGCATGGACCAAAAATGTATTTTGTAATTTCCTTTGTAAGATTTGTTTGTTTTGCAAGTCCAATTGCAAACTCGCTATTTCATGTTTGCCTTTTAACATGTTCAATAGTAAGTCATAACTTACTAAAGGTATTAGAAGGAAGGAAAGGAGGGAGGAAGGAAGGAAGGAAGGAAGGAAGGAAAGGATGGAGGAAGGAAGGAGGGAAGGAAGGAAGATAGGAGGGAGGAAGAAGGAAGGAGAGAGGGAGAAAGGAAAAGAGGAAGGGAGGAAGGAAGGAAGGTAGGAGGGAGGGAGAAAGGAAAAGAGGAAGGGAGGAAGGAAGGAAAGAAGGACAGAGGAAAGAAGGACAGAGGAAAGAAGGAAGGGGGGAAATTAGGGGGGAGGAAAGAAAGAGAGAAGGAGGGAGGTAGGAAAGGAAGGAAGGAAGAAAGGAAAGAAGGTAACACCTTTGTAATTGTGTGGCCTTGTCTGCAATAACCATGAGTATGTTAGCTGCCTAACTCTAAACATCCTTTGACTGCAGATCATTTGGCATCAGTATGATCTTTCCTTAATCTTAACCAGACAATAGCTGCTATGCACACATGTTGCAGAAAGAGGGAAATATTAAAAACGTTGGCTCTGGACATGAATAAGAACAACAAATAATGCCGGTGGGCTTTTGCAGAATCGTCCAATATCAACAGCCTTGTCTTGCAACAGGGCTGCTGCTGACCTTACTTCACTTCCTCATATACTGCCGTCATCATTCTTGTACTTATTTATTGGTATAAGGCTCTGTAAGGTATGGGACTTTTACTCACAGATCTTAATGCATCCAACTTATAATAATATATTATTATAAAATCTCTCTCTATGAATCATTCAGCCTGAATCTGTCCTTCTGTTTCTCTTCCAGTTTTCCCCTCTCTGCGTCTTTGTCTCACTTCATTTCTCTCTACTTATTTATTCCTTCTCTCTCTGTCATTTCATCTTCTCTTCTTCATCCTTCCCAGTCCTCAGTGCGTCGGACACCGTGAGGTCACACCCTTGTCTCCATACACCTGCATATTAGGCATATTGCATGAATGGCGGCTGTGTTTGTGTGGGAGTAAATGAGAGAGGTGGTGGAGAGAGTGTGTATATATGTGTGTGTGTGTGTGTGTGTGTGTGTGTGTGTGTGTGTGTGTGTGTGTGTGTGTGTGTGTGTGAGTCGGCTGTTGCGTCGTAGAATTTCCATTTTAATCAGCACGTCGGTGAGCGAACAATCCTATTACCGCGAGGAAGGACAGAGGGGCCACTTCACAACCTCTCCCTCTTCCTCTCTCTCTCTCTCTCCCTCGATCAGTCCCTCCATCCCTCTCTCTCTATTTCTGTGAGACGACAAATTAATCATCTCTCTAATGCTTCATGAAAGCCAAACTTTTTCTTTTTTTTCTTCTTTTGCCTCTTCTTAATTCGGGAGGTGGAGTATATCTTTCATTCACCCCCTCCTCCTCCTCCTCTTCCAGATGCACACACACACACACAAAGAAACACACACTTTCTCTGTCCTCTCTACTCCTCTTTTCACTATTAGTGTTTGAAAGATTAATGTGTTTTCTGGCTGCCAAGGATGCACAGTTGCATCCACAAGGGAGCATATACACACACATACTGTATATACCTGGTTGCAAACACACACACACACACCCACTTATATTGTATAAATGTATACACATGCACGCCAAGACGCATGTGCACGCATGAACTCACGTAACAATGCTCCAAAGGCCATCATCATTCCTGAAAATGTTTTTTTTCCCCCCCTCCTCCAAATTCAGTATTGACGGACTGTAGAGGAGGAGGCGTGGAGGTATCGATCAAAGAGAAAAGAGGAGAACAGAGAAACACACTCATCATTAAGAAGGCAGGGAAGTAAAGCCTGTACACTGAGGAAATAGCCTATAGCCTAATGAGAACGAATATGGTTGCCAGGTACGGCACCGCAGTCTGGTTCCACACCTCTGAACCGCTGCACACGTCTGGAAATTGTGTCAGTGATTTAAAGACAAAAAGAAGAAAGGTCTGTTTTTGCTCTCTTGTGAGTGTCTGTTTGTCCATTTGAACAAAACAACAGAGCTAATCAGAGCCTTAGCGGGCAAGATTCAGACTGTTAAAACTGTTAGGATAAATTGATTTGAAGCATAGTTATGGTCTCAAAGTAAGTGCTGCTGGAGTCATGATGTAGCAGTGTCTCAAAACCTTAAATACACAATAATCAAACTCATTTTACACAGCAATTGGTCAGGTACGTGGATGTATAAAAGTAGATGTAAAAGAGGTTAACATGTTATGATAAGTTTATGATATGAACTTGTTAACTGATTTCCAAATTTAAAAAAACATATAAAAAGTCAATGATTGCCTTCATAGAAAAATAACTTTCATTAAAGGTTCCCTGTGGTGTTGTTGGCCTCTAGTAGCGCTATAGAGCAGTGTTTTTATGAATGCACCAACAAAGGTGGAGAAGAAGAAGACGACAAGCTAGTAAACAAGGATGTAAGGGTCAATGATGTTTTCTTGTGTCCATGTGGTTTAGTCAAATTTAAAGGGGTTAAAATGTGAAAATAAACGTATGAATAACTTACACACATTCTTTTTTTGTGGACCCAGCATCACATTTCTGCTTTTAATCCATTTTGAGAGAATATATTAGAGGATTATGGTAAAAATGTCTAAGTGGTGTAACCATAAAAACTTTGTACCAAATAATTCAACTTGCTTAAAAACACTAAATTCTCAATAAAACACCATATCAACTAGTTTGGCATGATCTTACATTATAACTTTTTATATTGAATAAAGGTAATGGAATACAATTGTTCTAAATATTACATTTAATCTGGTAACCATGGAGATCAGGAACCATTTACATTGTTTTAAATGAAGTAATTATTAGTATAAATCCACTTAAATACACTGTAGGTGGATAAAATATGTAATACGTATCATTCTTTTGTGGTTACACCATTTGACATTTTCAGGAGCATTCAGTCTTACTTTTGGTAAAACAAATGGTGCAAATGTCATAAAACCAACAAAAATACCAAACTTTTAATTTGTTTGCAGGAAAACTTCACAGTGCACCTTTAAACTAGTATTTGCTCATATAAAGCCATCTTTGGAGTCACAGTATGAAGTTTTCATCAGACTGCAGCATTTTTCTGTCCACCAGAGAGTTTCCCGGTGAGACATTGAGCCTGATGATAAGTAAAGACGAGCTCTGACAGAACAGGTTCCTCGGTGCACCGGTGACTCGGTCCTCAGAGGTGTTTTTGAGGAAACCTGACCCAGAAACAGTTATTTACTTTGCTCCGAGCTCGCCACTGCTGAGCAATAAAAAAAAACACCAGCATGCCAAGCGCTCAGGATGAATTGTTTGAGTGTCTCGTGGGTGAATCTCGGTGAAATGCAATTCAGCATAAAGGCCAAAGCCCTTTAGTTCACAAGCTTCTCACTGCAAGCAACAAAAAAAAAGAGGAGAAAACAAACCATAGAGGAAACACAATTACTGACTTTCTCTCTGACTGTCAGTTTTACTTCAGAGCTGAGTCATCCCACTCTGTTTCATACTTTTATTTCTCTTCATAACAATTTCTTTCCACTTCTACAATAGTCATATTAATTGCTTTTCAATTCAGTCTCATTTCTTTATTTTGCTATCTTCCTCCCTGTAATACCTTATCAGTCTGCTACGCTCTTTTCTGTTCGCTGGATTTAACTTGAATTGACTCCAAATTTGTCACATTGTCACATCAAAACAAGACAATTAAAATGAATAAAACACACATTTTGATATAGCAAACAATGTTCAACATGTTATTACGATATTTAAATCAAATATTTTGTCAGGCTACAGCACTCTGATGCTTACTGAACAGCTGGGTCATGATGGTTTTCTGTCAATATGGCTTATCTAGTGCAGAGTTTACCTCCTAAAACAAGACATTTATGCATAAATGACCAAATAAATCATGCATTGTTATTCTAAGACATTGCATATGTGTATTTTTACTGATCTAGCACCATCATAAAAGGGACTTTTTTGACAAGTTGAAGTTGAAGTCAGGGATAGAAACCAACTAAGAAACAGTAATGAACAAATATTTAAACTTAATACACTTAAAGACACTTTAAACCAGATATATCGTCACTTTTTCAGTTGTTTATTTCTACATCCAGCAGTTATGGAGCAATATTATCATTCATTAGGAGTCGAGTTTCTGTCCATCTACTTAATGTAAGTCCAATATTCACTCTCTTTTAGCTCTGTTTTTGTTCTCCACCAACTCCTGAGGGAAATATATGGATCTTTAGCTGCTAAATGCACCACTATTCGCACTTTTCCACTACAGTTCCAGCACGACTCGCCTCGACTCACCTCGCCTCGCCACGCTTCCAGGACAGACCTTTTCCATTACAAAAAAGTACCTACTCAACGTGGGCGGGGTCGTCATAGCACGGCTCCGCGAAACTGCCGTGACTTCGTTTTATACGCGACACAAAACACATAAACAATGGAGGACATGGAGGCCGTGGTGTACTTGCTGCTGTATGTGGCTTTCTGTCACACACAAAGCAAGAAAATTGAGCCGTATAGCTGTAACTATGGTAACGCTGCTGCTGGTATTTAAAAATGCCGGGTTTGATTCTTGTGTGGGACGGCTCATGACTCACACAACTCTTCGGACCAATCAGCGGCCAGCAGTGTGTCGACGTCACATTTTAGTACTGGCTTGGCTCGCTTGGAACCTCACCAGAGCAGGTACTAAAAAAGTACCAGGTACCAGGTACTTTCCCTAGTGGAAACGCAAAAAGAACCGAGGCGAGTCGAGGCGAGTCGTGCTGGAACTGTGTAGTGGAAAA
>NC_084981.1:25995910-26030910 GCF_963691925.1 Scomber scombrus | reverse complement strand
CTTTCAAAAATTGTACTCCGCTCCTGAAAATGTCAAATGGTGTAACCACAAAAGAATGATACATATTAAATATGTTATCCACCTACAGTGTATTTAAGTGAACTTATACTAATAATTACTTCATTTAAAACAATGTAAATGTTTCCTGATCTCCATGGTTACCAGATTAAATGTAATATTTAGAACAATTGTATTCTATTACCTTTATTTAATATAAAAGTTATAATGTAAAATCATGCCAAATTAGTTGATATGGTGTTTTATTGAGAATTTAGTGTTTTTAAGCAAGTTTAAAGTTTTTATGGTTACACCACTTAGACATTTTTGCCATAATCCTCTAATATATTCTTTCAAAATTGATTAAAAGCAGAAATTTGATGCTGGGTCCACAAAAAAGAATGTGTGCAAGTTATTCGTAGGTTTATCTTCACATTTTAACTCCTTTAAATTTGACTAAACCACATGGATACACATCATTGACCCATATGTTCCTTTAAAAATAAGCCAACTACATTTTCGGCACAGTTTCATAATGACATGCATATCTTAATGCACACATCAAATCACAGTAAGTGTGTAGAACTGATATAAAAAAATCAATATTAAAGACGCTGATCCCAGACGCTTCTCAGCAGGAGCTACTCACTGTGCTGTTTTATCGGAGTCTGTTCACGTTTGATGATCACTCAGCACCCAATTGGGGGATTTGCACATACACCCACCCTCCCCTCTATGTAAGCCCATTGCTTGTCTCCTTTTGAAACTCAGCAATAATACTGGATGTTTAGACATACTTACAGAACTGGAATTACATCCAGATAACTACTTCTATGTTGTAAGTGCTCCATTACTTAGAATGGGTTTATCATTGATTAGATGCACTGTTTTTTTAATTATTACTAATAAAACAATAGATTAACGTTGTAATGGTATATCTTTCCTTGTTCCCAGATGGACAGTGAGTGGAAAGTGATAGTTCAGATGAGGAGAGATGGAGACACAATAAGGAGGAAGGCACTGAGCCAAAGCCAACAGAGAGAGAGCGATCAGGGAACAGAAGCTCAGGAGGAGACTGAAGCCAGAGAGAGAGGGGTCATTGTCGAAACCTGTTTGGACTACAACACCCAGCTGATCCTGCTCATGTCCTAAAATTCAACATAAAGTACAACGAGCAGCAGCATCAGCAGCAACAAAAACCCACTCACTAGAAACTGTATAATGTTCCTCATCAGGTAAAAACATATAAGTCCCCTTTTCCTTTTTACTGGTGATACTCTATTATAATGTGGTAGAGATTAGGGTTGCAAAGGGGTGGAAAATGTCAGATAAATTCCCAGAAACTTTCCATGGGAAGTTAAACTGGGGAATTTTGGAAATATTCAAAGTTGGAAACTTTCCAACTATGGGAATATATTGGAATTAACATGAATTAACTGGACATTTGGGGTAAATTATACAAACTGTATCAACTGTAAACATGAATGTAAACATTCCGTTTAACATTTAAACAACAACATTCTAATTAGAACTCAATCAATTATTTCATTGACAATGTTGAGAAAAATAAACATATCCCCTTCTAGAAATATCATGTGTGCATGTGATGGAGGAATGCACAGTGCATGTATTCCAAGTTAGAAAGTTTCCATGGGAATTATGGGAATATATGGGAATTAACTGGACATTTTGGGTAATTCATACAAACTGTATTAACTGTATAGAAACATTTAATTTTGTCATCAGCAGACATGCATGCAAACTAATAACTAACCAACTTGACTGATTTATTTGTGATTAAACTTTAATAAATTCTTTAATTGAACAACAAAACCATGAATGTTCCTTAGCTAGCAGCATGGTAAGCTAACGTCTTAAAGGGTCAATGAGATGGTGTAATTTAGCTTACATTTAGCATATGTGATTTACCAGCCAGCTAGCTACTGTACAAACACTTTTTGGTTTAATATTTGCAAGTTAAACTTTAATAACATAGATCAAATATATTTACCCCACTAATATCAGCAAAACTTACTTGACTTCATGTAGTACTTGGGTTCAAATGTGTGGCTTAAATAGTCCAGAGTTGTAAAAATAATGTGTGCATGTGATGAAGGAATGCACAGTGCATGTAGGAGGTGTAGCCCTGCAGTAAGTAATGTCCTATGTGCATGTGATTGAGGAATAAAGTAGAAATTCAACTGTATTTGCATAACATCTGCTTGTTTTAACCAAGATTATGCTACAATATGTTTTATTTCTAACTACATTTAAATTCCCTGGTTATAGGCTAACATGCAATTGTGTAAATTTCCAGTTTATTCCTGTTGATTCTCATATATTCCTGTTAGTTCCCAGACTTTTTTTGCAACCCTAGTAGAGATGCATCACTATTGATATATTTGTTTCAGTACCATCTGCATAACAGCTGATGTTCATGTTGCTGAAGTGGTAAACAAAAACACTGTTTGGTGGATGGATTGATGTGTTGTGACATTTGGTTTACGAATGTTTCTGCATTCATTTTTTGGTTTTGAAATCAAGATTATTTAGAAATTGTGTAACCTTTTTATTGTGAGAGATGTACACAGATAAGTGAATGTTTATATTGCAGCTTTTGTTGTGTCATCCTAGCATCTGCTGTTATAATGACGGGCGGTAATTACAAATATAATTTGACATGATTGGACCACACAGGCAGGAATATCTGAGACGTTTTATATGATGAGGGAGAACCGAGCGTGATTTTACACAGCTGAATTAAAAACTGCTGTGATTTTAAATTGCTTCTGAAATTAAGTCTCATTTGTTAACTTGAGGAACACGTTACTGCCGACAGAACACACACACACACACACACACACACACACACACACACACACACACACACACACACACACACACACACACACACACACACACACACACACACACACAAAAGAAAAATCATAGTCCGCCTCAGATTTCATTATAACAGATACTAAGAGAATTACAATTGATTTTTAAGATTTTACTGCTACTGTTTTTAAAGCATTGAATAGTCAGGCTCCTGCTTATATTTGTAAATTGCTAACTCCTTATGAGCCTGATCGCCCTATTAGTGGATCCTACTGTATCTCGACATGTTACCAGAGGGAGTTGTGTTATTTAATTTATTGTATATTGTCTGTACTTTTGCTTTGGATATTTTACTTACACACAAATAAGCCATACAAATAAAGTTACTAAGTCATTCTGTAAGACTCCATGTTACTATTAGTTTGAATATGGGTTGCTTTAATTCAACAGGTTATGCTGTAAATTATGTGTATGGCGTCTTAAAATCTGGGAAGAGACGACATGAGGGACGACATGAGGGAGGGAGGAAAGGAGAAAGGAAAAGAGGAAGGGAGGAAGGAAGGAAAGAAGGACAGATGAAAGAAGGAAGGGAGGAAGGTAGGGGGGAGGAAAGAAAGAGAGAAGGAGGGAGGGAGGAAGGAAGGAAAAGAGGAAGGGAGGAAGGAAGGAAAGAAGGACAGATGAAAGAAGGAAGGGAGGAAGGTAGGGGGGAGGAAAGAAAGAGAGAAGGAGGGGGGGGATGGAAGAAGGAAAGAAGGAAGGGAGGAAAGAGAGAAGGAGAAATGGAGGAAGGAAAGAAAGAGAGAAGGAGGGAGGGAGGGAGGAAGGACAGACAGAAGGAAGGAAGGGAAGAAAAAAGGAACAGTGATCACATGACACCAGTTCTGGCCTTTCTACTCTGACTTCCTGTCAGCTTCAGGAGCCAGTTTAAGATTGTATTACTAGTTTTTTAAAGCTTGAAACGGACTGGCGACACTCTGTTCATCTGAGCTGTTGCACCATCATGCATCATGTGACGGAGCCTTTGAGGTGGCTGCTCCAAACATGTGGAACAATATCAGAGCGGCTCAGACCCTACAAAGTTTTAAATCATTGCTTCAGACTCACCTCTTTGCATCGGCTTGTAATCCTAGTTGAAGTTGACATCCTGACTTTATTATATGTTGCTGTTATCTATCGTGATTTTAAAGTTTATCATACTCGTAATAGTTATTTTTAAATGTGCTATAGACTTTTATTGACTTAAAATGTGTGTTCCATGTGTTTTTGAGCCCCTGCCCCTCTAAAAGGTCTCTGCACAGTCAGTGTGTTTGCTCAGCTGAGGCTGTTGCAGGTGCTTCTCCTGCAGCCAGTGAAATAATGTGTGGTCCGAGGCACTATGTCTAATCTGCCTGATGATAAAAAGAAGAAGAAGAGAAAAAAAAAAAAAAAAAAGCCTCTTTGTTAAAGCGCAAAGAGAACATGAAGAGGAATGGGTTTGTTTTAGCCTCGTTAGTGTTGACAGAGGTGTGAGTTATTGAGTTAATAACATTGCTGTGTATTTTGTGTGTGCGAGAGTCTGCCGCCTTCGCCTTTCAGCTGTGAGACGCACAACAAAGAGCCACAGGTGACTGCAGAGCCAAAGTAAACCGAAAAGAGTGAACATACATGCAATCGTCTACCACAAATACAGATCTGTCCGTCTCTCTCTCTCTCTCTCTCTGTGTGTGTGTGTGTGTGTGTTTGTACATATTCTCCTTTTTTTTCCTTTTCTGTGTGATCGATGCTTTTGTGTTATCTGATAAGCGCTGCAGTGCTGCTGTGTGCACGTACTCTGTGGGTTTGAATATGTCGTTTAGTTGTGTATTTTTCTACCAAACACACATTACTCCCAGGTGTCATAAATATTCGTAATCTGCTTCTTTCCCAATCGTTGCCCCTCCTTCCCTCCCTCCCTCCACCACTCCACCCATCCCTCTCCAGAAGCATATTAAATCCCAACAATTGAAGAATAAATACGCCACATTAAAACACAGGATATGAAATTGATTCATTCTTTACTTTAAATAGCATTATGAAAACGGGAGACTGTCGTTAATCAGCGGCAAGGTGGGGGGGACTGCTTTTTTTTTTTTCTCCACAAGGCGGAGGCGTGCAGATGCTAGTTGCTGCGGGCTCATCAGCTTTACGACGTAACGGCAGTACTTTATGGAGGCAGTGGAAAAACCGATTTATGCTGATGACTTTGCCTGTGTTCTGTAATGCAGCCATGACACGCTGTAAAGCTCTGATCAAGTTAGGGGGAGAGGAAGACGTTGCCTTTTTCTGGAAAACAGGGCCATATACTCTGTGATGTAGTGGCTTTTACCTCTGTTTAACATATGGGGATGGTTGCTGGGTATTAAGATGCAGGAGAGCATTCACTACTGTAAGGATCTTACTAAACCAAGACATCCTACAGATATACGGATATAAATTATTTATATTTCAGGAGTAATTGTTATTTATTGTTGTTGTTATAAGGCATGGTCTTTAGTCGATGTGGATACCTGGAGACAACATTCCTGCTTTCAATAAATCATAAAAATGACTACTATATACTTTTCGTGATTTGTTTTCGTCATGTATATGCTGTTAATCGAAGTTCCAAAACTTGAGGTGAACATATGTAAAATTCAAGGCTTCAAACTGCTGCAAATGCTGGTGGAAAAATGTGGAAGGCTGCAGAAAAGCAGCTTCTGGAAGTTAACCAATCAGAAAATAGGGATCCTTAAAGAGACAGGACGCAAACGACTCGTTTCAGACAGAGGCTGAACTGAGAGGCGCCTCAGAACCAGAATAAGATAAATAAGGAGTTTTTCTGAGGTGTAAATCATTCACAAATATGCACAATATTCATTTGTTAATCTACTTTAACCTAGTTTTTTTTCAATAAACCCTTGTCTCCTATTTTACTTCTTTACATTTTTTAAAAACTTGTTTTATTTACATTTTTTAAATTTTTTTTGTCTTTTCATTTGTTCTTTGTTTTTATTCCTTTTCTTTATGTTGTCATTTATTCTGTCTTATTATCAGCTTGTCAATAAACTAACTGTAAAGCATTTTGAACAACTCTAGCCTGTATGAAAGGTGCTGTATAAATAACGTTTAATTGATTGATTGATTGATTGATTGATTGATTAATTGATTGATTGATTGATTGAAAGATATTCAAGTAGAGCCCTGGGAAAAAAAATAATACATAATGAATAAGGAGTTTTTCTGAGGTGTGAATCATACAAAACTAGTCATTTTTTAATCTAATTTAACCTAGCTTTTTTAAACACATTTTTTTCTTTTTTTACTTCTTCATTTATTACTTTTTATCTGTTTAATTATTTAATTTAACTTGTTTTATTTAAAATTTTAAAAACATTTTTATCATTATTATTTTCTCATGCGTGCATTGGCTCAATGTTTGTCTTTTTCATTTGTTCTTTGTTTGTATTCCTTTTCTTTATATTGTCACTTGTTCTTTTTTATTATTATCAGCTTGTCAATCAGCGAACTGTAAAGCACTTTGAACAACTCTGTATGAAAGCTGCTGTATAAATAACGTTTAATTAATTGATTGATTGAAAGATATTCAAATAGAGCCCTGGAATAAAAATAAAGACCTGGAAATGTGCATTATAGGTCCACTTTAAATACATATTTGTGCGTCTAAGTAGTTTATGTGAAGCTTTGGTTCAATTGGTTCACCTTAATTAACTCTAATGAATTGCTAGTGTAGGCTAGACTCTATTAGTCAATGCACAAGAGGCCAAATGAACATGCAAAATATAAATATTGTCTACGGGAAAGCACACAATTCAACATACTGTAAATGGATAATAAGGCTTCCAATATTACGACATTATAGGAAATGCATTAAAGGAAATTATTTGGATCTAATGGACTAGAAAAATAAAGGATCACTCTACTTCTTGCAGTGTAAGTATAAGCACAGCTGTAAATAATAAAACATTAATAATGGCTGATTTCCATGCAGCTGCTTCGGTTTCTTGATCTTCAAACTATCTTCAGTGCAAAAGGTCCATTCCTCCATATTATATGTAAAAAAAAATTCTTCTTCTTCTACTTTCATATTTGACTTTGCATTCTTATTGTGTTTTATCTTTTATAGGTGAAGTTTTAATATAAGCCCACGACTGACTTTTATTTTACAAATATGCAACTAAACTGATAAATCAATATTTAGTGTTTAAGCATTCAGAAACATCTCATCTACCCTTAATATTAGGAAATAATGAAGAGTTGTAGCTCAGTAATAAAACCACATCTGATAGTTGAAAAGGATTTAAAAAGACTGAACTCAAAGCATTATTTTTATACTTTTATTCCATTCCTATATCCCTCCTGTTGTCCTCGGGTCCAGGAAGGAAGGAAAGGAGGGAGGAAGAAGGAAGGAAAGGAGGGAGGAATAAGGAAGGAAAGGAGAGAGGAAGGAAAGGAGGAAGGAAGGAAGGAAGGATGGAAGGAATGAAGGGAGGGAGGAAGGAAGGAGGGAGGAAGGAAGGAAAGGAAAGAAGTAAGGGAGGAAGGAAAGGAAGGAAGGAAGGACGGAGGAAAGAAGAAAGGAAGGTAGGAGGGAGGGAGGGAGAAAGGAAAAGAGGAAGGGAGGAAGGAAGGAAAGAAGGACAGATAAAGGAAGGAAGGGAGGAAGATAGGGGGGAGGAAAGAAAGAGAAAAGGAAGGAGGAAGGAAGGGGGATGGATGAAGGAAAGAAGGAAGGGAGGAAGGAAAGGAAGGAAGGAAGGACGGACGGATGAAAGAAGGAAGGAAGGTAGGAGGGAGGGAGGGAGAAAGGAAAAGAGGAAGGGAGGAAGGAAGGACGGAAAAAAGAAGGAAAGAAGGTAGGAGGGAGGGAGGGAGAAAGGAAAAGAGGAAGGGAGGAAGGAAAGAAAGAAGGACAGATAAATGAAAGGAAGGGAGGAAGGTAGGGGGGAGGAAAGAAAGAGAGAAGGAGGGAGGGAGGAAGGAAGGGGGATAGAGGAAGGAAAGAAGGAAGGGCGGAAAGAGAGAAGGAGGGAGGAAGGAAAGAAAGAAAGAGAGAAGGAGGGAGGGAGGAGGGAGGAAGGACAGACAGAAGGAAGGAAGGGAAGAAAAAAGGAACAGTCAAAAAAGACGGGGTCAATTTGACCCGGGAGGACGACAGGAAGGATATATTTCTGCAGTAAGTAAAGCACTCGTTCATTTAAATGAGATACTGTAAAAAATAAAAAAATAAAAAAAAATAGCATATGGCTTCTGCTTTTGTTGGGTTGGAGGTTGGAGTCGTCATCTTCTGGAAAACAGATAATTTACAAGAATTTGGAAGAAATTGCAGAAGCCAGCACACATTTCCTTCCAGCTGTGACACATGTAGTCTGTATCATTAACCCATCCGTGGCAGCTCACCGTGAGGAAACTTTTCTTCTCTCTCCCACTCTTTCATTTTTGTTTGAAGAGTATAATTGCAAGTCTTTAGAGGGACAGAACAACAACAACAACAAAAAATCCTTCCAGCTGTGAAACACGTAGCTGTATCATTATAAAAGATTAACCGAGCCCGGCCCAACCTCGCCATAGAAAGCTCTTGTTCCTAAGAGTGCATATAACTGCAAATCCTCAGAGGACAGACAATATGTTTTTTTTTTTTTTTTTTTAAGGTAAACCACCTGCAGAGCATTTTAAGTTCATCCTTCATGTGTCCTGTTCAAATCTAAGCACTCTCCACAAGTCTACATGCATTTACACAAAGTATCGTGATGGATCCTTAAAGTCGTTAGTTCTTAAAGAGACACAGAGTAAAAAAGACTTCAGACTGTAACTTCTAAAAAAAGGACACTTAAGAAGGATGGTTGCGTCTTCTTACTGTGTGAGAAGAAACAGTGTTTAAACATATGGCTGCATGAAAGAGGACCTGACATGAATGAAGGTGTGGGTAAGTCCACTGATAACACAAGCAATTTTTCGTCTTTGAACAGTGTTTCTTTAGATGTGGGAATCATTGACAATACATGAGCGATATAAAAGAAGAGAGAGAGAAAACATGAGGAAAAATGGAAGAAAATGGTTTGATATGCAATTGAGAAGAAATGTTTAAAAAAAGAAGCACAACTCAGCACATGTCCCTTAGCAAACAGTAGTATACTTGAAGTTCATTTTATTAAGTATGCTTGAGTGTAAGTATAAGTATAGCAAGTATACTACGGACCATGTACTTGTAGTGTACTATACAGTTTACTAATGTAATACCTCTTCGGACTAAAGTGGAACATTTTTAAGTTTATAAAAGTACACTTTAACCTTTGTGTCGTCCTCCCGGGTCAAATTGACCACGTCTGTTTAGACGGTTCCTTCTTTCATTCCTTCCTTCCTTCTTTCCTTCCTCCATCCCCCTTTCTTCCTTCCTTCTTTTATTTCTTCCTTCCTTCTCTCTTTCTTTCCTCCCCCCAACCTTCCTCCCTTCCTTCTTTCCTTCCTTCCCCCTTCCTCTTTTCCTTTCTCCATCCCTCCTTCCTTCCTTCCTCCCTCCCTCCGTCCTTTCCTTCCTTCTTCCTCCCTTCCTTCCTCCCTCCTTTCCTTCTTCCTCCCTTCCTTCCTCCCTCCTTTCCTTCCTTCCTTCCTCTTTTCCTATCTCCCTCTGTTCTACCTTCCTTCCTTCCTTCCTTTCCTTCCTCCCTCCCTCCTTTCCTTAGATATTTAGCATAGCAATATTTTAAAACTCTAAATTCACTACACTAGTAGTATATAGATGAGTGTACTTGTTGTATACTTTAACCCTTCTGTTGTCCTCGAGTCAAGGAAAGAAGGGAGGAAGGAAGGGAGGAATAAGGAAGCAAAGGGGGGAAGGAAGGAAAAGAGGAAGGGAGGAAGGAAGGAAAGAAGAACAGAGGAAAGAAGGAAGGGAGGAAGAAGGAAGGAAAGGAGGGAGGAAGGAAGAAGGAAGGAAAGTAGGGAGGAAGGAAGGAAGGAAGGGAGGAAGAAGGAATGAAAGGAGGGAGGGAGGCAGGAGGGAAGGAAAGGAGGGAGAGAGGAAGGAAGGAAGGAAGGAAGGAGGAAAGAAGGAAGGAAGGAGGGATGGAGAAAGGAAAAGATCCTGCCTTTTTTATTAACTAATGTCTGTCCTCTGACTTCAACCCCCAGCAGACAACAGGGTTAAGGGATATTTAACATATAAGATATTTAGCATAGCAATATTTTAAAACTCTAAATTCTCTCCACCTGACTTCCCCACTAACCTAAAGTCCACTTCCCTATATCTCCGTCCCTGTGTGAGGTTTCATCTCCTCAGCACAGTCTGAGCTGAAGGTTATAGAGACAATAGTAGAAAGAGGACTATCTGCACATGATGCTTAATTAGTTTTAGCTCCAGTTTTGACCAGGTTGGACTCGGCTCAGATCAGTTTGGTTCATGTATCTGTGGAAACCTCCGGAGTACCTCCCCCCCCCCCACCCCCTCCGTTATCTCAGCCTGGTTTTCATTTCACTCTTGAAGGTGAGAGACAATGGGGCAGAACGCTATCTTCATATTGAGGTTAATTACACAACATCTGGTTCATAGTCAAGCATGCAGCTTAGCATAATTGTGTAATGAATGAAGGGATAGAAAGGGAACGTTTCCGTCGCTGCCCCGCTATTTTATGTCGCGCCGCTTACGCAGAGCAACAGAGTAATGTTAAACAAATAGAGTCATCATCACCCCCATTTCATGCCATGTTTAGACAGCGAGACCTGTTGTTCCCTTACTCTCACAGTGATTCGGTATACATCGGAGGCTTGGCATGGTGAGCAAATTAGGTGATGAAGATATAATTGCATGCAAAGGAGTGCGGTGCAATTTAATGGAGGGTAAATACATAACACCCCCTAGCAAAAAGTAGTTTATTCTAAAACTGAGGCAGTACACTTGAAGTTTACTTTTCATCTACTTAAGAATAGTATAGTGAAGCATACTTGGCTTATACTGAAAAGTATAAAGAAAAGACTAAGAATAAGTATATTAACCTTCGTGTCGGCCTCCCGGGTCAAATTGACCCCATCTGTTTTGACTGTTCCTTCTTTCCTCCCTTCCTCCCTCCCTCCTTCTTTCCTTTCCTTCCTCCCTCCTTCTCCCTTTCTTTCCTCCCCCTTCCTTCTTTCCTCCCTCCCTCCTTCTCTCTTTCTTTCCTTCCCCTTACCTTCCTTCCTTCCTTCCTCCCTCTTTTCCTTCCTTCTTCCTCCTTTCCTTCCTTATTTCCTTCCTTCTTTCTCCCTCCCTTCCTTGACTCGAGGACAACAGGAGGGTAAACTAATATTTATAACATGTGAGCAGAGTGATGTGTAGTGTTTGTTTTTGAGCTGAACGTGAAACTAAACAAACCCTTTTCTATGTAAATGTGTTTGCATGTAATTTGATAAATGAGAGTCATCGTTCCCTTTGGCTTTCACTGTGGCTGATTGACCTCATGTACGCAATGAATCTCCTGCAACATCTGTCACCAGGTGGGAGTTCACTTCCCATTATGCTGCACTTCTATCAGGATTATTAATATGTTGAAGCTACTTCAATTAAGACAAGGTCGGTTAAATTGCATCGTCATGTCATGACAGACGGTGATGTTCTTATTAATGTATAGTTACAGACAGCTCCATAAAGTTCTGCTCATTTTCACTTAACATAAAATAACATTTGACCACCAAAAAGAGATGCAAGCAAGACTAAAAGAGACACAAATTGACTAAAGAAACCTAAAAACTACCAAAAAACAGACATAAAAATGACTAAAAACAACCTACAGTTAGTTTGAGTGACAGCTGCCATCTTGTTACCGTAGTAACTTGGAGATGGAGTGACTAAAGAGACTCAAAACTACCAATAAAATAACATTTCAATCATTATTGCTATGTTATATTTTCATGTCTGAGGTAAAATAGGACATGATATTGTGTGATAGGAGATGTTTAGTGGTGTAAAAGCTAAAAAATACACTCTCTCTGCTCTCTGAAACATTAATGAAGGTTTAATCACAGTTATTGATCAGTCAGATTGACTATTGATGCTTTTTAAACACATCTGTGGTTCAACATTTGGTATAGACACTTTTTATGAGGGGAATATACTGCGAAGGTGAAGAATATGAACAGTGTTTAAGGGTTAAAATATCTAAAAAAACATAAATCATTTTTTCAAAAGGTAAATATAATCATTTTCTCCCTGCATTAACCTTTGTGTCGTCCTACCGGGTCAAATTGACCCCATCTGTTTTGACTGTTCCTTCTTTCCTCCCTTCCTTCCTTCCGTCTGTCCTTCCTCCCTCCCTCCGTCCTTCTCTTTCTTTCCTTCCTCTCTCTTTCCTCCCTTCCTTCTTTCCTTCCTCCATACCCCTTTTTCCCTTCCTTCTGTCCTTCCGTCATTCCTCCCTCCTTCCTTCTTTCTTTCCTTCTTTCCTCCCTCCCCCTACCTTATTTCCTTCCTTCCTCTTTTCCTTTCTCCCTCCCTCCCTCCTTCCTTCTTTCCTCCCTCCCTCATACCTTCCATATTTCCTCCATCCTTCCTTCTTTCCTTTCCTCCCTTCCTTCCTCCCTCCTTTCCTTCCTTCTTCCGTCCTCCCTCCTTTCCTTCCTTTTTCCTCCCTCCCTCCCTCCCTCCTTCCTTCCTTCCTCCTTCTCTCCTTTCCTCTCTATCTTTTCCAATTTGTGTATTTCTGCTCTGAGGAACGAGCAGACATCTCTCTTGGGGAGGTTTGATGAGGATACATCAGTCTAACTATCACTGAACTCTTTTTACCAGAAGTCCTTTATTAGAAACCAGTTAGTAACTGGACACCGCAGCTGATTACATCACAACATCACAGCAGTCGTATACTTAGAGCGGACAGACAGAAAACAGATTAAACTTGAATGTATTACTATAAAATGTTATATTTGATTTGTTTTCTGATGCATCATCCAGCTAAACAACTATCTCCTTTATTAGAATGACTTTTTTCCTATTTCTCCATCTGTTATTTACCCCTTTAATTGTTATCAGAGCTGATACTATAGTCGAGTAGAGGAGGATGAGAGTATGTTGTCGGGCAGCGAGAAACACATTTTAATTGCTTATCATCATTTCCATTCAGTCACATGTAAGGGCTGAAAACTCCCTGTGCGTTGGGTAGAAACTATAGTTCATGTGAGATACATTTACATAATTTCCACATTTCTGAAAACACTCGGCTTCATAAATAATGCATACGGTTTGTAAGACATTCTAATCATAACGTTATTAAATAATGGATTTACAATCGGAATATGAAAAAAAAATGCGGACGCAAAAAAATAATTAATAAATAAAATAAACACATTATGCCAGAAGAAATAATTCAGCATGTGAGCGGGACTTGATCTGTACACAGTATAAACACAGTGTGGTCATGTTTATTCATGTGTATTCATTATTGTATTCCTGCTGCTGTGTATGTGCCTTTAGTTTTATTTGGACAGTGCATATGTATGTGCAGATATAAAGTCCGAACCTTTAAAGGTACAGTAGCTACTGAGCTGTTAAAGCTGATTCAGCAGTGCATCAGTCATTAGACATAGACGTCTCCTCACACGACTGTTCACAGGAAAAAGACGACCTTGTTTCCTCTCTCATCACAACTTTTCCTTGAGTGTCTCCTTGCATCTTCAGTAAGTGGGACTAAGATGCAACTAATGGAAAAGTGTGCATGTAATTAAAGGAATAAGCATGTACTCACTGTAACTTTCAGCAACATTATCTCTATAGGTTTCATATAGGACTGCTGGATTATCTATGGGTCAGTGACATATAAGGGTTAGCAAGATGAGCAATTCAAAAATATTTTTAAAAAAAGTTTTAAAAGCTTTAAAAAAAGGTTTGTTCAAATATGCGGTTTTCATTTTTGTTGGTTTCATGCCATTTTAAATGACATTTGCACCATTTTTTTTAACCAAAAGTAAGACTGCCACAATCAGATTGTCTGGCTCGCTCGGGCTTGAGTTGTAACATCCCAGCTTCTGGACCAGACTGAAAGTTTAAGACACACTTTGGGCTTTTGGATCTCTTTTGAGTGACTCTTCTTACCTCGTCATATGCTTTTCTTATCCATCTCTTATAAAGCCTTGCAGCCCTGCAACTCTTCAATCACTTTTCACTAATGTTTTGACACAGAAAGTCTTATATTTTGCATTGTATTTTTTATGTATGCCATAACTATTTTGCCGTTCTAGAAATTTGACTTTGTTTTGTCTATGGGTCAGTGACAAATCAGGGTTTGCAAGATGAGCAATTCAATTATATCTTTCTTACCAAAAGTAAGACTGAATGATCCTGAAAATGTCAAATGGTGTAACCACAAAAGAATGATAAATATTAAATATGTTATCCACCTACAGTGTATTTAAGTGGACTTATACTAATAATTACTTCATTTAAAAACGTAAATGTTTCCTGATTTCCATGGTTACCAGATTAAATGTAATATTTAGAACAATTGTATTCCATTACCTTTATTTAATATAAAAAGTTATAATGTAAGATCATGCCAAACTAGTTGATATGGTATTTTATTGAGAATGTACTGTTTTTAAGCAAGTTGAATTATTTGGTACAAAGTTTTTATGGTTACACCACTTAGACATTTTTGCCATAATCCTCTAATATATTCTCTCAAAATGGATTAAAAGCAGAAATTTGATGCTGGGTCCACAAAAAAAAGAATGTGTGCAAGTTATTCATACGTTTATTTCAACATTTTAACCCCTTTAAATCTGACTAAACCACATGGACATAAAACCCCATCACTGACCCATATCGTCCTGTCAGCATCTCCTCCATCCTCTGAGTCTTTATCTTCACATCTTTATGTCTCATTGTCATACTGCACTATTACTCTCTGTCTAAATGAAGCTTGTATGCAGTAAGTCACTGAGAGCAGAGGTGACACCACATTTGAACAACTGTCCGCCATGCACACACCCTTTGGGGAGAAAGGCACATGTGATTTTGGCAGTTACCCTTTCATGGCAGGTACCTGTGTCATGTTGCACAACGCACACACACACACACACTCTGTAATCTCCTTTGTACAAGAGGCTGATGTGAGCAGTGGGCCAGCTGCCTCCCTCAGGACTCGCATTGCCCACAAATAGCCGGAGGACCCTTCAGAGCCGGTGGCTGAAGGTGACGTCCCAGCATGTTGGAGAGCTGAGAGAGAGAGAGAGAGAGAGAGAGAGAGAGAGAGAGAGAGAGAGAGAGAGAGAGAGAGAGAGAGAGAGAGAGAGAGAGAGAGAGAGAGAGAGAGAGAGCCCTGTCCTCACATGGACAACTAAGTGAAAAGTGCTCTACTGAAACCAGCTGCACCCTCTCTCTCTCTCTTTCTTTCTCTCTCTCTTCTGACTGCCACCTTTGTTGTATTTCAGTATTTCCCCGAGGCTTGATGTTGATGATGTTGTCATGTTTCCCCCGCTGATAGTTAGCATATCCTCTGACAGAGATTGATAATACACGGTCAAACTGGAAGATTTAAACTATTAAGAATTTGCTTGTGTGACTTAATGCACCAAAAACTGCTAAATCAAAGAGCAATCTTCTCGTTCACCTCCATAAAAACTGTTGACACCTCAAAATGCAAACAAGAGCGCCACATACTTCCAATTTGCATACAATACTAACTAGTTCAGATTGAGTACTGATAGTCTTGACCTTTAGAAAACACAACTTTAAGCTGTCTTTACCTTTTACTACCTTATATTTTTATGCTTTTATGCAATAAACAATAGTATAGGCCTCTCTACTCATTTTAAGTTGACAAGACTACATGACAGCTTCTTCACACTGCACAGCATGGTTCTAAGGACTCAAAGCAACCCAGATAATGTATGTTTTTTATGAACTTCTGTCATTTTAACGGGTTACACCTCCATTCCCATCCAATTACAACCAAGTTAAATACTTCTTATTTTATCAGAAGAAAAGATTAAGACTCCAGTTTTCAAGAGATAAACAAAAGTTAAAACAAGATACTGATTGGCTTTCATCTGACACTTTGAACTTCCCCAAATGTGTCATGAACAGCACCACAGATGGTAAATGAAGTGTACTTATATACTGTTTTTCTAGTCATATGACCACTCAAAGTGCTTTTACAGAAATGTACTATGATGGTTTATCCACACAGGTACAAACACCGGTCAAAAGTTTGAGCACATTTCCGAATCACTTGAATCATAAAGTATATCTAAACTTTTCAGTGGTACCGTATTTTAAGTTACAGTATGTTATCTGATTGCCTTATTCCTCTATTTTATAAGATTCTTATACATTGAGTTTTGTGACGTCTTATTGTTTGGAACAAAGCGGCAAACAACTTTCAACTGAGCAAAATAGTGTAATAAAGCAGAATAACACTGGTTTGTATGTGTGAGTATGTGTGTGCAGGGCCTTTAAGATAAACTCAAATATAAACCTTTTCCTGTCTGAAGCTATAAAGAGAAGTTCAATGAATATAGTTTGTTGCCTTTATGAGTGTGCTTAAGAGGTCGGTCTACTTCTTCAGATGCACCTGTCAGATGGTCATTTAGCTTCAGGCCGACATTCACACCCACTTCACACAATGATTGGTCAGCTTTGCAGAGATGAGAAAGGAGCCAAGGTTTTTGAACTTCTCTCTCTAGCTCTCATTTTTTTTTCATTTATGACACAACACTACGACTGCTTTCCAGGAGAGACTGTCTGATTGTCTCTATGGCGGTCACCTTTTCATTCTGCCTGTGAGTTGAGCCGTTCGGAACAACTATAAACCCCGTTCAATTTCCCATTTGATTAGAAAACACACTGTAAGAACTTCTGAAGGTCTGAGCAACGATACATCAACCGCTGGAGGGATAAAACACCCCATGCAAGGACCACAACAGCAGTTATGGTAGAAGGTCAGAAGGGCCCAAAGAAATGTCCATGTTATTATTGTCTCAGCAGGAAGTCTCAGTAACATCCCTACCAAGTGGGGGGGGGGGCTACTATTTCAGTAGGAAGGGGTATGCAAATCAACACACTGCCCTCGATAGCTGTGTGTGTGTGTGTGTGTGTCTGTGTGTGTGTGTGTGTGTGTGTGTGTGTGTGTGCTTATCTCTTGCATCCTTCCTTATGTGTTTGTGTCTTTTTTGCTGACCTGTAACAGCTCCTCCTGGTCGCCGCCCACCTCCAACGCCACAGCGACTGACGCAAAGGGACGACTGGCCATCTGTTGTCGCTCTCTCATCAGCTGCTGTAGAGTGAGACAGAGACAAAAAAGCAAAAAGGACAGTTCATTTAACATGTACTTTTTCAGGGGGAGTTGTACATTAGGACCAAAGTTGCAGACTTTTGGCTGCTCTACTGGTACCAACAGGAGGTTAAGTGCCTTCGAGGGGAGAGAGTGTTGCTCAAATTCTCCCTTACACCCATATGGACAGTCACAAACCAAATTGTTAAGTAGAAAGACAGAGAAAAAAAGAAGAAGAAGAAAAAGAGGAGGAGGAGGGATGGGTGAAAATCGGGAGCAGAGATCAAAGCAGAGATGGTTGATAGACGTGAAGGAGGAAGGTGAAGAGGGTTGGGGAATGGCAGGTGGTGGTGGTGGCGATGGAGGGAGTCAGAGGGGAGGAGGAGGAGGAGGAAGAGGAGGCGGAGGACACGGAAACTTCATTAATGAGGAACTGTCAGATGAACAAAGGCAGATGGTGAGGCCTTTATCAGCATGAGGCCCAAATATTCCTACTGAATACAATAAAACACAGACATACGGTAGAAAAAAAAACATATTGGGAACATGCAAACACAAAAGCATCAATATTCACACACACACTGAAACACAAAGAAACATTGACAGAGAAAAGAAGCATCTAGGTTTTACCTTTACCTGAGGACACACACAACAAGTAAGTGGAGAAAATAAATAAAATTACATGCTCACTGCAGCCTCATCTACCCTTCTCTCTCTCTCTCTCTCTCTCTCTATCTCTCTCTCTCTCTCTCCATCAAAAGCTCTGTATTCCAGCTTTTTCCACTTCACTACAGACATGTTAATGGGGTTTTTGTTTCCACACTCAGCTCGGGGGCTGCCACCTGTTTCACGCAAAACAAACTAATTTCTGTCCGATTATGCGCCAAGCTCTAATCATCAGTATGTTGCTTGTTGTTTCGGCAAAAAGTCTGTCTGGTGCAGCCCCCGTCACACACACACACACACACACACACACACACACACACACACACACACACACACACACACACACACACACACACACACACACACACACACACACACACACATAAACACACACACACACACACACACATATAACTCTGAGTGGTGAAATCGAAGCCAGGAAGCCAGAAAAAGGGAGAATCTGGGATGCAGACTGTGACCCGTGCGGAAGTGGAACAACCTTTACAGCTGTAGATGGTTTTTCACTAAGCCGAGATGAATAACAAGAAATTAACTTTAATGGAGCGGCGTGGGAAAAATTCAGCCGTTGCACCAAAAAAAGCCAAGCGCAATTACATAAAGCAAAGAAAGAGATAAAAAAAAATACACCAGGACATACTAATAGACGCAACTTTTTCTCTTTTCTATGTTTCAAGTATTAAATAAAAGCCATAAACTAAAGACAACCATGAGATACACAATATATACCAACTTTATGTTTTAAAGGAAGCATTCAGGAACATTTCTTCATCATTTTAGGGTTAGTTGGGAAGTTAGGCAGAAACAGACACAGTAAGCAAGAAAGAAAAAGGGGAAACAAATGATGAAGTAAAGCAGAAAATTGCCGAAAGAAAGATGTAGTTTGCTTCGGAAGAATGGAAGTAGGCTAACACAAAAAGAAAGAAACAACTAAAAAAACTAAGAATAAAGAAAAAAAGAGGCAAAAACTGAGGAAAAGTACAGAAACGTGAAAAGGAATTGATAGACAAGAAGGCTACGAGACAGCAAGAAGAAGAATGAAAGGTAAGACGCAAAGAAAGAAGCACAACTAAGGAAACAAAGACAAAAGAGGAGAAAGCAAAGAAAAAGTAGAGATTTAAACGGGTGTAAGACGGAAGCAACGACAAAGAGAAAGATGGAATGGGAGCAAAAGCAAAGAAATGGAAAGAAGATTTTAATAAAAGCAAAATAATGAAAGTAACACAGGAAACAAAGACAAAAGAAAGAAAAAGTAGAGATTTAAACGGTAAATGTAAGACGGAAGCAACGACAAAGAGAAACATGGAATGGGAGCCAAAGCAAAGAAAGGGAAAGCGTATTTTTTTTAAAGCAAATAAGAAGAAACAAAACACACAGATTTCCAAAAGAAAGAGAGAAAAAAGATGCAACCCACTCCCTAAATGTCAGTGGCCTCTACTTTCTGTTACCTCGACCTAAACTGATCCCCCCCCCCCCCCCCCCCCTGAGCCCCCCCTCCGTCCTCTCCTGTTGCAGAGAAAAGGCTGCACGCTGACATTAACTGGCTGTCAGGTGTTGTGTTTGCGTGCCGCCGGCTGCAGGCTTGTCAGTGTCAGACTCTTTAAGCATGAATGAATACTACACCTGTAGCTACATCACTGCAGTCAGCCGCTCTGTCGGCGCGGCAACTGCTCCGCTAGCACGCCGCCGTGTCGGCTAATGTGATGTCTTCTCTTGTTAGCTGTCAGCGCTATGCTAACACGGCTCGGATGACAGTGTGTGCTCGCTAGCAACGCTGTTAGCCTCCTGCTGATGTCAGCTGTGATTTGTAAGAGCCTGCAGGTAAATATGTGTGTGCGTGTGTGTGTGTGTGTGTGTGTGTGTGTGTAGGAGATTAGAGTGAGTGTGTATGTGCAGTGTGAGCTTCAGATGAGGTAATATATCCCCTTTAAACATTTTCAGCTGTTCAGAAATGCATCATGTTTTGTTATATTTGTGAAAATGTGCAAAGAGCCGCCACCTTAAAGCTGAGTAACTCTGCAAAGTAATGAATATATATCAATAAAGCAGAGCTCAAAGTCGGCTTCATGTGACTCAGTGTTTGTATCATTCTGTACCTTTTATATCATTTCATGAGCTTTTTCTGCCTAATGTTAATATACTTTTATTAAAATTTAGTGTGATTTTCAACATCTATCTCACTTTACTGTCACTTAAAGCTGATTGAATATTAAGTGAAGAAAAAGCAAAAAAAAGCAGAGAACCATGCTAGACAGTACTTAAAATGTTGGGTTGAGCAACCTGCCTTTGAAGGTTGCTGTGTTGCATAATTAGGTAGGAATAATGACTCCCCAAATAATTAAACGTGTATTAAGAGTTAATTAACTGTCTATTTGCACAGGTAATAAGTGCATAAGGTAATACGTAGGCAGGAGTAGAAGGTAGCCCAAAGAAGGAAAAGACATGTTTCTTAAAGTCTGTTTTCATAGTAGTCAGTGAGTTATGAATGAGTCATGATGATTTGAATCACTGTGAAGCTTTGGAGAAAGAGTTAAACTTTCATTTTGAGACAGTTCTCCCCACAAAAGTGACATAATTGGTGATTAAATGCCTTAAAGCGACGTATGCAAGCCTGCAATGTAAACATGAGAGGCTATTTAGTCCGTTATGTCGTTCTAACCAGGACAATTTAGCAGGAAAGAGCAGCATACACAGGTTAAATGAGAGGCAGTCCCCTCACTGAATATTGCAAACTCCCAAAATATGGTGCAAGTTTTGACTTCAAGATCTTCAATATATAAAAATGAGATGTGTGTTGATTCATGGTCTCCTGTCTTCCTCTGTAAAGCCACAGTGTGAGATCAGATGTGCATACCATTATATCTAAGTAACTGAACCTTTGTTAACATACTGTACTAATCACAGTCTGCTCCTCGCTCCCTCTCTGCAGCCACAAGCTCATCCTCAGCTCTCTGCATTACTTCTCCGCGGCCATGTTCTTTACTCAGACCTGCCATTCTCAAGCTGTCCACCAGATGCTCTCAGACTTTTCCCTCCTTTCTCTCCTTCCCATCTTTACACCTGTTTCCTCTCAGTAATTGTCTGCACCTGCTGCTTATTCCTCTGTCAGCTCCTTAGGTCATATACGGCTCTCAGACATTCATTCCCTGCCTGTGAGACACTGTAGGTGTTTCAATGGACACTTACATTCTGGCCGTCCTGATCCTATACTTTACCTGTGGTTTAGACCTTTGTTATTTTGCCTGTCTCACCCATAGACTGTATATAAAATGGACGTAACATCCGTGATGTCACCCATTGCTTTGTGGACCGCTGCTTGGAAGCCAATAGTTTCGGATCTGAGCAGCGCCATCTTGAAAATTTCCGGTGCATGCCGGGTAAAAAACCCCCCACGGATTCTACTTATATGGGCATCAGGAGGAGCAAGAGGCGCCCTCCTGAACCTGTGAACCAATCAACCTGTGAATCACGACGTAGCCACGCCCTAATGCATACCCTGCTTTATCGTCAAATATAAAATCAGGGAGGCCAAAATTTCACAAATGAACATCATACTGCATTGAAGAAGGCTTTAAACTAGCGATTGAGACCATAAACACATTTTGAAAACGTTTACTGAGGTTATAAATCAAGTGAGAAGTTGGTGAATTCTCCATTGACTTGTATAGAGACGGAAGTCCTTTTGACACCAAAACGGTCGCCCCCTGGTGGCCTTTTGATAGAATGCAGTTTTAAGTTACTTCCGCGTTGGCATCATTTCAGAGGACCAGAACTCCCCGCCTGGTATCACCCCTTTGAACTGATTAACCTGTTCTAGACTGCCTCCTGTTGCTTTCTGCGAGCCTGTCGTACCTACATAAGTTTGTGTTGTTGTTGTTGTGTTCGTGCAGCTCTTTCTCTCTAAAGTCACAACTACTGTGTTTGACGGACAAACTGGTCAATGTGAGCTGGGACAGATTTGTGTGTTTGTGTGTTGTATGACCTGATAAATCAGTCACACAACACACAGTTTTAGAGTATAGCGAACATGATTACATGTGTTTCGAGTACATATAGACTCTTTATTTATGTTCATGTTTGTGCATCTGTACATGCATACAAACATCTAACAGACCACGTGTGTGTGTGTGTGTGTTTGCTCATTTTACGCCCCTTTGGACAAGTCCTTGAGTGCAGGAAGAAGGACAAGGCAGTGGCCATCGTCTGTGTCTGCCTGTCGGGCTGTAAATCAGCTATAAAATGGCTAATTAACTCTGCTGCGCTGTAAACAAGCAATGCCACGCTAGACACCACCGACCGGGTGACAAAAAAGGAGGGAGAGAGTATAGACATAGCTGTGTGTGTGTGTGTGTGTGTTTTGAAGTTAAAGAAGACAGAGGGAGAGAGTGTGAAACAATTTCTAGTTTTGTGGTTTCAAGCATTTTATCCGGATGTCTGACATTCAAACTGAATCACAGACAAGCAAAAAGTAAACATTTTCTGTGGGTATTTGTCAATATTTCACTCCATATTGAATGTGCCTGTGTTTATCTAGTCTCTAGGGGAGGCACGGCATCCAAGCATTCATTCATCCATCCATCCATCCATCCATCTCAGCTGGACAGACAGAAGCATAAACAGCCAGGAGAGAAAAAAAAAATGAGAGTGTGCTGCAACAATGAAGCCAATCACACGGCGAATTATGCTTCACAGAATGCGGCTCAACCAAAGTAGCACCTGCAAGCTCAAATTGCCAGTCCTGTTAGACGGATTGGAAATATCTGTGTAATGTGGTGTTTGCTGATTTCGGGTACACTCTTGTGCAAATGACGGGTTTCACGACTCGTAGAGTGGTTCGCTACAGCTGCAATTAAACTGCACATCAGCTTTGTGAGGTCAAAACTATAGTAATGTCGACACGTGTGCATACATGTGTGTGTGTGTGTGTGTGTTGTTAGGTTAGTTGTGGGGGAATAACACAGCTGCATGTATTTTGTATCCCGTGGCAACAAATTGATGTAAACACAAACACAAAAAAAACCCCTCCGAGTGGTTGTGCCAGTTTGGATAGTATGTTGGAACTGCTTGTTTGCTTTTTCTACACAAAAGGATTTTAATAACATATATTACATGACCAAATTTATGGGGACACACATGAGTCATAGCATGATTTGGCTTCTAGTAAAAAGGAAAATCTAAAGGGTAGGTTCACAATTTTTCAAGCCTTTCTTAAAACATTAGTCAGGAGCCTAAGCACTTTCTTGGTGTAATCATTCCTCATGTTTATAATGGCATATTTGAAATTCCCCCTTGAAATCCACATTGCTCGTTTTAAGCAAAACATGTATTTAACCCTTACATACTGCTCATATTCTGACCATTAACAGTATGGAGTAATTCCTTTACAATAAGTCCCTAGAAATGTATTTTGCATCTATATATATATATATATATATATCTTATCAGTTATTTGTTTATAGATAAAATACATTCATAATCACACTACAACCATTAAAACCATCAATCAACACTGACCCAGCTGCACAAAAGATACATTCATTATATATATTTCCATTTTTGCATATTCTGCCACTTTAAGGGGGGAAAAACAGTCTTAAATAATGTCATTTAGGGTGGTGTCATTGTTTTCAATTGTCCAAATGGTTCAAATTTGTCCCAAAATGAAGATAATGAGGCCTCATACTTCTGAGTTAGTCAAAAAAAGTAAATGTCTTCTTGGGTCTCTTTGGTGTCTCGACAAACAGTGTTTTTTTTTACATTCAGCAGCAGTGGGAGGATCATAACAAAAAGAGTGTATTTGGCACCAACAAAGCTGTAACTTTGAAAGACATCAACTTGATTTAATGGTTTTGGACACTTGAAGCTTCACATTGGCGTGAACGGAAGGACGACTGTGGATTACATTGCAAGTCCATTATGAAGGTGTCTTCTGATGGCTAGTATAAACAGGAGGAATGATTACAGCAAGCAAAACAGGTTCCAGTGGTCATTTGGGCTCCTGACTGTTTTAGGACAGACTTGGAAACAGTGTGAACTTGTCCTTAAATGCCACAGCACCTTTGTGGCAACCGTTTAATGAAAGTCCTTTCAGTGTCAACATCACAATGCCTCCTTGCACAAAGCCAGCTCCATAAAGAAACTGTCTCCCCAGTTTGGTGTGGAAGAACTTAACTGGTCTGTACAGAAACCAGACTCAACCCCATTTAACACCTCTGGGATGAACTGGACAACAACATCAATGGGTGATTTCAGGGAGCAAATTTGGGGAGCAAATACCTAAAAACCTTCCTATAACAGCAGATTACTGTCTATGCTTTTAACCCTTTGTAGGTCACACCAAGAACGTTATTTTCAAAATATTATTTTTGCTTTTCCTTCCTCTTTGAGGCCATGAAAACATAAAACATGGATTTTTTTTCCTCATTGACCCTAAATGTGATGTTTTAAAGACCTCTACACACCTCATTTATACAAAACCTTTTTTAAAAAACATGTTAGAGACTCATTCTGTTCGTGTACTAGATGAAAAAATGAAACTCAATGTCAAAAATGTCTCCAGCAGGATCTCTAATGTCAGTAGTGATTTGTGTTATTCTTCGTTTATACACTAAAGCACAACCTGTATCTATAGCAACCACAGAACAACCTGTATCTATAGCAACCATAGAACAACCTGTATCTATAGCAACCACAGAACAACCTGTATCTATAGCAACCATAGAACAACCTGTATCTATAACAACCATAGAACAACCTGTATCTATAGCAACCATAGAACAACCTGTATCTATAGCAACCATAACACAATCTGATGGTCTGTCTGTGCATTACATACCTCATACAAGTGGTAAAGATTGCCCAAAAAAGTTTGTGTTAAATAGATTGTGTTTTTGACCAGATATCATGACACAAAGTGACTTCTACCAAAGGGTTAAAATGATATGTTTAATGATCACCTATGGGTTTTTTGTTCTAGTTTTCAGGCTAATTGGTGCATTTTAAGTAACAAAATGTGTTAAAATATGAAACCTTGGACAATGTAGAGCAGAAAGAATATGCAGGGTGGAGTCAGATGCATACTAACAGAACAACAATTCAATATAGAAAACAAACCAGACAAAGAAACACTGGAATTTGCTGATGTGAACCTAGTAAACATAATTTCTCATCCAACATTATAGCCCTTGCTCCCACTGTAGATTTAATGCAACATCAGTGCCCATGTTCCAGCAGTCCATCTGTAACCTAACTAGATGGTTTGATCAATGCCACAGACAACTGCAGGTTTAGGTCTGATTAATGTTTTAATCAGAGATACGAGGGAAACAGCCCTTTCTGGACAGGGCCTAATAACTCTTACTGATTGTTACAAAAAAAAAAAAAAAAAATACACAGGCAGAGTTTCACCAGTATATATGCTTCACAAGCCGTGTTAAAGCCAAAGTGAATGCTTAACAATGTCCTATAGATGAGCAATGACAGAAGTTATAGAATCACCATGACGATGCTATACAATAGTCTACCATTAAAAATTGAATTTAACCTTTGTGTCGTCCTTCAGGGTCAAATTGACCCCGTCTGTTTTGATGGTTCCTTCCTTCTGTCCTTCCTCCATTATATCTTTCCTCCCCCTCCTCCTTTTTCTTCCTTCCCTTCCTTCTTCCCTTCCTATATCCCCTTTTTCCTTCCTTCTGTCCTTCCTTCCTCCCTCCATCCTTCTTTCCTTCCCTCTTTCCTTCCTTCCTTTCCTTTCCTCCCCTTCTGTCTTTCTTTCCTCCCTTCCTTCCTCCATCCCCCTTTCTTCCTTCCTTGTATCCTTCCTTCCTCCCTCCTTCCTTCCTCCTTCCTTCCCCCCTACCTTCCTCCCTCCCTCCTTCCTTCTTTCCCCCCTCCCTCCTACCTTCATTCCTTCCTCCCTTACATCCTTCCTCCCTCCCTCCCTTCCTTCCGTCCTTCCTCCCTCCTTTCCTTCCTTCTTCCTCCCTTCCTTCCTTGACTCGAGGACAACAGGAGGGTTAAAGGAAGTTGCTGAGACATCTTCAATACCAACGTTGCCAAACTGACAGCTACTGGGTCAGTATGTCCTCCAGTGTCCCGTGAGGAGTGTAATGGAGTTCCATCTTATACTAAAAAAAGGCGTCAGCTGGGTGCCTCAAAGTAAATGCAAATATAAGAGAGAGAGAGAGCAGATGGAAAGGGTGACTGTGACACTACATTTTACGGTTCAGCACTGTAAGTAAAAAGGCAAAAAAAAAAACGTATTTGAATGTAAAAATCCGGATAAGCATTATGTAACTCCATAAAATCAGTCTTCTTTTCAGCGTCGGTAGAGCAGGACAGGGTTATACATCTGTTTGACATAACAAATTACAGTCTCACTTTTCTGGATCTCAATTTTTTTTTGAAGAGAAGTAGGCACAGAAGTTAGTTGACCTGTCTCCGGCTTAATGGATAAAATCTCTCTTCTGAAATTGAGTTTTACCCCGCTCGGGTGTGTGAAGAACGGGTGAGATTGATTTTCCTCGATGTTTCTTATGAGACAAACACACTAATATTCAAGATTTTAATCAGGTTGTTTTAGTAAGCATGTAAATATCCTGTTTTAACCTTTGTGTCGTCTGTTTTGATTGTTCCTTCTTTCTACCCTTACTTCCTTCCGTCTGTCCTTTCTCCCTCCCTCCTTCTCTCTTTCTTTCCTCCCTTCCTCCATCCCCCTTTATTCCTTCCTTCCTTCCTTCCTCCCTCCTTCTTTCATTCCCTCCTTCCTTCCTTCCTTTCCTCCCTCCTTCTCTCTTTCTTTCCTCCCCCCTACATTCCTCCCTTCCTTCTTTCATCTGTCCTTCTTTCCTTCCTTTTTTCCTTTCTCCCTCCCTCCTTCCTTCTCTCTTTCTTTCCTTATTTCCTCCGCCCTACCTTCGTTCCTTCTCCCCTCCTTTCCTTCCTTCTTCCTCCCTTCCTTCCTTGACACAAGAACAACAGGAGGGTTAAGAAACCTAGATGCTTTTTTTCTACTGCTGGTTTCTTTCTTGGTGAAATCTTCTGTTTTCAGTGTATCTATGTGGTTTCTCACAGACCAAAAACATGCAAGTTAGGTCAATTTGAAACTCTTTATTACCTACGGGTGTTGTTCTGTCTCTAAGAGTTAGCACTGTGACAAACTGGGTGTACCATGAACAAGTCAAAAGTCTTTCCCAATGCGAGCTGGGATTGAATCTGGACCTCCATGACCCTGCAAAGCATAAGCCGATTAGAGAGGATAAATACTGTAAGGTGGATGGATGGATGATATAACAATGATTTACATGTTGAAATGAAAGTGAAACCATGACACTTGTAAAGTGAAGGATAAGCCGGCTATCTCTTGTTGCTCCTGCTTGCATTACTGGTAATCAGATCGGGAAGATAAATCCAGCAACAACCGTCACCCATGTGGATGCATATTTCATCTATTTCCTGAAAAAGTATGCTAGAACTTATTCAGTGCCACAGCTGTAATGTGCCAAATAATGGTGTTATTGGATATTGATAATAACAATATATGTTAAATGTTATAGGTGGTAGAAACATGTAGTGATTATGCTTTTAATGTAGAAATAAAGGAAGAGAAAGCCTTGGGTTCAGGACATTAATATGCAGCAGACGCCAAGCAGCTTCAAGCAAATGTGAATTTAACTTTTGAGAGTTGGTACAAGAAAGAGAACAGCTTTCAATGACTTAAAGATATTCCTGCTTATGACAGTAGGACATTTCTATCAAATGGCTTCAATTAAAACTATTGTTCAAGAGCAGCAGGAGCAAATTCATCAACCCATCCACTGTCTGTCGGTCAGGAGACTAAAATATATTAGAGGCCAAGCAGCTACAAGCAAACGTGAATTTAACTTGGTACAATAAAAATAAAGAGAACAGCTGACATTTCTATCAAAAAAAAAAGCAAACTAAACTCTTCTCTTTTATTTCTGACTTCAATTTAAAACTATTTTCTCAAAAGCAACAAGAACAAATTCATTGACCCATCCACTGTCTGTCGGTCAGATAGATCTGGGTCACAGTGACAGCAGATTAAAGTAACCTAGACCTCCTACTCAATGTTTTCCATCAATGCCTGGAGGATAAAAAGGGTGTACCCATAACCAATATGACATTTAGTCTCTCCAGTGTGTTCTGAGTTTGTCCCAGGGTCTCCTTCTAGTTGGGTGTGTCCAATAATACATCCAAATAAAGGCATCCTGATCAGATGCCCTTAACATCACAACTGGCTGTTTTCAAGCCGAAATATCTCAATGTGGATTTCTGAGTTCCTCACTCTGCTCTGATGACGGTGACGATGACGATGATGATGATGGAGACTGCAGGCTGAAATGCATTGGTTTATTAATAAAGTTTGATGGACCCTTTTTCCTCACTCTTCATGCAATAGTGACACCTGGCTGCTTGCATCTCATTTTAGCTATTTGTAGCCATAATCTCATCTCAACAGGCATGGACACAACTAGACAAAACTATCTTTTGACCTAAATATCATTAAAAGTCTGGGTCAAGTTAATCTCCACCACCAAATGGATTTGCTTCTCATGCATTTGACTCTTTTGAGGCTTTTAGTCTATTTTATTCTAACTTATGCACATGACTACACTGGCTTAATGTTGAGTTGTGAATGTTGCAAAGACACACTGAATGACTGACTGACAGCAGTATTATAGCTGAATGGATCTAGAATAGACACTGATAGCCGACTGGAGTTGCTGCTGTTTTCTTGCTTATACTACATGGCTGATGTCTATGAAGTCTACTCTTAGTTTGCCAGCTCTGAGTTAGAGGCAAGTGAAGGATAAATCAGAGGAACTCATTATGCATTCATACCAATACACGCACTTGCAAAGAGGCCAAGAAACATGGATGCACACTTTCAAGAAAGAAATATTAAGAGCTACACGCAGCATCTTACTCTCAAAACACAGCATGGTTGTAACCCCAAGATACAAATCTATGCAAATAACACACACACACACACATTCTCATACAAGCATGATTGATACTGATAAGTATTCAATTATTCCCTCATTATGTGGCTTTTGAAGCTCATTGCTGTGACTGGAGACAGATAGGATTTGCAGCATAAATATGATATTAGCTATTGAAGAATGAATGAATCCATCCAGAAGCAACGCCTGCAGGGACACTGCTGGTCCGATTGTTTGATACAATGCAGCGGCTTTACAAAAGGACACACACATGGGTGCACTCATGGATTTACATCATAAAAAACATTTGGAGAGAAAAAAAGAAAGCAAAAAGCCAAATTTATCTGTTGAGTGTGTGCAGACAAACAGGTGTGAGCACAGAAAAGAAAGACCAACACTGACAAAAAACACACGCACACTTCTCTGCCTCTTGAATTTGTATGCCAGCGGGACCGCTATCGAGAGCCGATAACAAATCTCATTTCCGGCGTGTTTGCCAAGTTTCCAGACGGCATTTGTCTCTTGGCCGAATGTGATGTGTGGGATCTGAGTAGAGTAAACAAGGGGCGCAGATACTCCTCATCTGAGAGGATCTACCACTCCACACCAGCTTCCAACACACCGTCACCGAGACCGGACAAAGCACTTGGAAAATCTCGTTGAGCGGTGGATGAAGAACAAAGCCTTTCGGGTGTGTTGTTCTAGTTAAAAAGGGAATACCACCCAAAATCTGAGCATCACATATTCCAAAACTCAGAACTCATAAAAGTCTGGATTTTGTTCCTTTGTGAAGGGCAGCGGCGGATTCAAAGGATTTACAACTGATCTCAAAGGGAAACCAGCAAATTAAAGGCATCCGCATGTCTTTAGACAGCATTCCTGCAGCATATTTCACTCCTCTGCTGTGGATTTGAATGCTCAATATGTCCTAAATACTTCATACCAACTAAATATTTTACTTTTATGACTCTCATATTTCAAAGCCCCCAACGTACGTAGCATATTTGGCAATTAATTGGGACATGAATCAACAATAGGGATGGGGAATATATTGCAGGACTGGTTTGAAAAGTTTATACAGACTTTATTTTTGCTGGATTTTTTTTATACAAGTGGGTTTGCATTTTCAAAAGCCTGTTATTTTATATATTTATGCATCTAGAGTAAGAATCTGTATTACAAGGCTCCTGAAAACATTCTGTTATAAGTTGTGTAAACATCAAACCTGCTTTCATTTAGTCGGTAATGCAGTTAATGTTGTCTGCTACTTAATTTAACTAAACATTTTGTGAAGGAATTCACCCTCCTGTCAAAATTGAGGTTTGAATCATGTGTTAAGACCTTTTTAGCCAACTTCATTCCAACTGATTACCACAGGTTTTACACTTATTTTTGGAAGTTATTGTCAGTAGGCCTCATTTAAATGAAACTATACCTCATTTTTCAGTTTAAAAAAAGCAAAAGTATGAAAAATGTTAACTAAATTAACAATAAGAGGAACATTTGATGATTTATTAATGGATTATCACTGACTGGTATATGTCAAAGTTTAGTCATGATACTGTTTTGAAACCATTTTTTAACCAAATTTCTTAACAGCAGAACATAATCACACCTGTTTTCCTCTTGGGTCAAAATTGACCCGAGGGCAAAAGGAGGGATTAACGAAAACTACTCAATTTTCTAAAACACCAACATGTTTGGCAATTCAGATATGGCATACATCTTGAGTAAATGGGCTAAAATATGCAAAAGTACTTGTATGACCTTTTAGATTTGTGTCAAACATTAGTGACGAGTGATTAAAGAGTTGCAGAGCTGCAGGACTTTGTAAGAGATGGATAAGAAAGGCTTTGACAAGGTAAGAAGCTGGAGTGCATAGAAAGACACACACAAGAGATCCAAAAGGTCAAAGCGTGTCTTTAAAATTTTCAGTCTGGTCCGGAAACTGGTGCAAAAACCCAGCCATAAAAACAGCTTTACAACAGATGGAGCGGGATGTTACAACTCGAGCCTGAGCGAGCGAGACAATCTGATCAGAACATCTTCGACACATCCTGGCACTGTGGTAGAATAAATCCCTATTGATTTGGAGAGCTAATTAGAGAGGGCCAGAGAGACAAAGAGAGACAGAAAAGGCTTATAGATCGTGTGGCTTGTAGCTGTTACTCTGAACAAGGCAGACACACTCTGGTATTATGACCAATAAGTCCTATTCACAGCTAACTGCCTGGCAATTACCGCTAACACTTTGACTGAAGAGCGAAAGACAAAGAGAGGGAGAAAAGACAACACACGGAGACAGAAATAGAGAAATAGTCGACATCAAATGGAACAAAAATAGAGCAAATCATTTGGTTTTTGTGAGAAACAAAACGGTGAAATGTGTGTACATGTACAGTTTGATATCCTGAACATTGTCAGAAAATGATCCTGAACATCTCAAGCTGGCAGTTTTCTTTCCGCCACTGCCAGGAAATGGGGTTTTTCTATCATATCTGTTGGAGCAGAATCACAACGGTGGAAATACAATAAACCTGTAAATTTTAGAATCACTTACATGTCTTCCTGCACCGGATATTGCAAGTACAGTTTTTTTTAAAATCACTTACATTCACTCAATTTTACGTGATGACCTAGTAGCATATACTGTAGGGAGAGTATTACAGTGACATGTGAGAACATCGTATCAAGATAAAGTTGAAGTCTGAGCCCAACAAAGCCGACACAGTGACCAATAACTAAGGGTGTCTGGGCCGTCCTCCGCCATAACAATGTTTTCAGTTTGAATCCCATTTCCTGTATTTCATACATTTAGGGATTGTGGTGATACAAAATCCAGGAAATAATAAAGTTGGTCATAATGAAAGTATAGTAGCACCTAGGGCTGGGCAATTAATCGAAAAATAATCAACTTAATCTTGCTCATGTCAATTAATGGTGGTGTTCACTGTTGCCATGACAGCAAAGGTTGCATATCTTTAAGGAATTTGGAAACTTGTCTCCAGTGATCATTTTAACCCAAACCATGATGTTTACATAGTTCTAATCAAGTAAACTACACATTAACCACAGCGTCACACCTTAAAACATCATTATTTTCACTCCCTAAAGATCCTCATGTGTGAGGGCAGCAGTGTAAAATACAAAACAAAAGAAACAGTGAAAATACATAATGGTTCATCAAGGGTGGAGATAATCGTTCAGTAATCGTAATCGAGGTTAAAAGTTCAATTAATCATGATTTTGATTTTTTGCCATACTCGTCCAGCCCTAGTAGCACCTCCCTAGACTGGTCAAATCTTGACTGGATTATCTCAGAGAGGCCAAAGTCTCTTTAACCCTCCTGTTGTCCTCGAGTCAAGGAAGGAAGGATGGAAGGGAGGAAGAAGGAAGGAAAGGAGGAAGGAAGGGAGGAGGGAAGGGAGGAAGGAAGGGAGGAAGAAGGAAGGAAAGGAGGGATGAAAGAAGTAAAGGAAAGAATGAAAGAAGGAAAGAAGGAATGAAGGAAGGAAGGAAGAAGGAAGGAAAGGAGGGAGGAAAGGAAAGAAGGGAGGAAGGAAGGACAGGAGGGAGGAAAGAAGGAAAGGAAGGAAGGAAGAGGGAAGGAAGGAGGGAGGAAGGGAGGAAAGGAAAGGGAAGGGAAGGAAGGAAAGAAGGAAGGAAGGAACAGTCGGGGTCAGTTTGACCCGGGAGGACGACACAAAGGTTAAGACACAGCTTCAGAATTGTGAAAGCTTTATTCTATTTGTGAAAGCTGCAATAAAAGGCATAATTCACTGTTTTTTTTCATACTTTAAACCGTGCAGGAATAGATGATAAAACAGTGATCGTCCATGGAGATAATGCATCAGCCAATAACTCTTTCAGTGACATGTGAGGACATTGTATCAAGATGAAGTCGGAGAAGTCTGAGACCAACAAAGCCAACGCAGTATAAAGACATTTGGAAAAAATGCAGCTTTTAAAATACACATATATAGAAATGCTGCCAAATGCATCTTAATCTGAATCAGACCAAGCATTGAAAAAAGTGGAGATGAAGGTGGTTCACATCTTTAGTGAAGTGTCAAATGAGGAGAAGAAATAAAGCTAATGAAACCTTTCTTATTCTTTTTTTCTCTCACTGTCCATCCTTCTATTCCTCACATGTAGTGACCTCGGTGTTAAGCAGTGTGTTGACCTGGTCTGCTATAAATCACCACCAGCTCACAGACAGAGGGAGAGAGACATTAAGACTGAGAGGGAGAGAGAGGAAGAGAGAGAGAGAGTAGGAAAAGGAGGCGGAGGGAGAAAGAGAGAGACACAGAGAGAGAGAGAGAAATAGGGAGAGAGAGAGAGTGAGAGAGATAGGGAGGGAGAGAGAGAGACACACGCACAGAGAAAGAGAGAGAGAGAGAGACACACAGAGAGAGAGAGAGAGAGAGAGAGAGAGAGAGAGAGAGAGAGAGAGAGAGAGAGAGAGAGAGAGAGAGAGAGAGAGAGAGAGAGCGGGAAGGAAAGAAAAGTGGGCCGTTTTCAGGGGTCATCCATTACATCCTATAACATTAGCCCTCATCATTGGCCTGCTCAGACAGCCATCATCCATTCCCATTCTCCACAGGCCAACACACACACATGCACACATAGGAAGAAAGAGCGCTGAGGATAACAAGGCTGTGTGTGTGTGTGTGTGTGTGTGTGTGTGTGTGTGTGTGTGTGTGTGTGTGTGTGTGTGTGTGTGTCCTCGGCTCGTCTCTCCATCCCATTTCTCTTCAAAAGACGGCAAAGTCCAGCAGCTGGATTTAATCTGCTGTACCTGGCAAAGCTAACTATCAACTTACACTCACAGGTCCAAACAGATGTGTACAGATGTGTACAGATGTGTATAACACCACATACTTTATTCCCTTCGGATCCCACGAAAAAAAAACCCACAAAAAAACCCCCACACAGTTCAGCCTCGCAAGCAACGCCATTGAATGACTGACAGTTCTTACCTTCACTCAAATAATAAAAACATGAATGAATGCTGGCTGTTTTTTGGAAATGCCTTAAAATGTCTCTTAAGCCTCTTATACTGTTCATATTCTGACCCATAGTCACAGTATTTCCTCATAATTAGTCTCTATAACAAACTTCTGAATAATGAAGCTTTCAGAGAGCAGAAATGCTTTATTCTCTAGTTTTATGAGAAAAAAAAAGTTAAAAATAACTATATTGTGGTCGAATGTTACATAAAACATGAGAATAAAACTATTTCAATTTAAATGTAAAGTATGAACATTTTTGAAATTTTTGATAAATATGGGTCAAACATGCTACAATTATATTATTATTTTTTAAGTTGAAATATTTCCTTTTTTATATGTTCTGGGTCACATTGAGGGAAGTCATATAAATTTCAGGCAATTTTGGGTCAAAAATGGGTCAAATTTGATGTAGTTGTTACATTGATTTTTACAGTATGATAACTGCTAGTTTAAATGGTTGTAAATAAGGTTTAGGACTTCTAAGAGGTGTGGATTCATCATCTAATCACTTACTGTAGCGATTGATCTGTAATGGATCTTGTCACTAAGCCACTCACTGATTTACAGTTTGGACAGGTTTTAGGCCGAAAGAGTGAGAATTTGTCGAAGCCTCAAACTGCAAACTGAGTGTTTAAAATGTAGCGAGTCTGGCTGAGAGGAAGATGAACACCAATATCAACCATCAGGCTTTACAATAAAATCATTAGAAAGATACAAACTGCAATACTGGACAACTTGCAAGGTTTTCCTCTTAACTGTCTCACACGATCATATCATCATTTTCTTACATTTTTTAGTTTTTAAGCTGCTTTTTAATTTGCTCTAACCTTGTTTTTTTTTAAATTTCAAGAGTCTTTGTATACATTTATTCATTTATTTATGTATGTGTGTAAGCTCCGGTATATATATATCTAAATTTCACCAAGGGAATAAATAAAGTACCTACGTACCTGAATGTCCAACTTATAATTTCCCAGCTTTATTTTATTCTTTTTATTTATTAAATAAAGGCAAAAGGACATGAGGTATGTTTCATTACATTCTGATATCTACATTCTCATTTTCACTCTACAAATGATTATTAAATTGGCATTAATATGAGTTTAATACAGGCAGCTTAACCCTCCTGTTGTCCTCGAGTCAAGGAAGGAAGGATGGAAGGGAGGAAGAAGGAAGGAAAGGAGGAAGGAAGGGAGGAGGGAAGGGAGGGAGGAAGGAAAGGAAGGAAGGAAAGGACAGGAGGAAGGAAAGAA